>NC_068422.1:39783219-39798219 GCF_023373465.1 Oncorhynchus keta
TTTCCAGAGGTTGTGTCTATCTCCACGAAATCCAGGACTTAGAGCTTCGTAGGGAACAATACAACTCTTCCTTCTTTAACAGACACTCGCCGGCATATTCTCCCAATGTCGAAAGCACATGGTATATTTAATACCTGGCTGAATGTTGAAGCGTGAAAAGACTCTGTAATGCCTTGACCGTTTTCCTGACAAAAAAAGGACATGAAAAGGAAAGCCGCTTTTCTCACGCAGTGTCTGTAAGAACTGAAACACATCTTCAACCTGCCCCCACCTCTTTTCTCTCCCCTTTTCTTTCTTTGTTCATTTTTCCTGGCCTTTCTTTGCCAAGGTGGATGTGTCTCAACACGCTGTGGGCTACCACTAACAACTCTCTCTCTTGCATGGCGAAGTTGACTGGTTAGAAGAGATGGAAGGGGACGCTTGTGCAGGAGTGTAAGATGTCCACGACACAAATCTATATTTGTTAAGTAGAGCAGAGCGAAGGGGCACAAAGAGGGAGAGAGTGGTGTCTGACCCCATGGAAGCCCCCCAGCAGCCCCAATTCTGCCCCTACAGTGAGGCAATGAAAGGGGCCTCTACAGGCCCCTGGGTAGGCACAGCAGGCAGACTGATAGAAGGGCTTTGGGAAAGAAGGAGTGCCCAAAGTCCTCCCCCCCTTCCGCATGCTCCCACGTGCGCACGCACACACTCACACATGTACACGCCTCTGTGTATCCCCTACTAAAAGGGGAAGGCAGGAATAATGTACATCTCGCTTTCCACAGGCCTGGAGAGGGCCAGACAGAGTCATCGAGAGAGGGATGGGGCTATAGAGGGAGAGGTGGCCTGGGGGGGTTAGGGAGGGGGAGAGAGGGGGTAATGCCTGATGGTGGTTGTCCATTAACAGATGAACTTGGCAGAGAGCCAACGGTTTGATGAGACGGGTGTCGAAGACTGTGTTCTGGGGCTGCCCTCCCTCTCTCTCCCCCTTTCACTCTCTTTCTTGTTCTCACTTGCTTTTCCTTTCACACTCTTTCTCCTTTTCTCATACTCCTTCTACATCTTCTTTTTCTCTCTCCCTCCCTCCTTTTCCCTGACTGTACCTGACTATAGATCAAATTCTTCCAGGTTCCGTTTTGGCCAAAGGCGAAAAACAGCACTGCTCCTCCGTGCTCTCCTCCACCCCTCCACCACCCTTCTATGCCCAGAACCAGTTCAGACCGGTTAGCTGGCCTTGGAGCCAGTTCCTCTGTCATCTCTCCTTAACCGAGTAGGGGAAAGAAAAACAACAAAATCACCAAAAAGGAAAATGAAAACTCATTTCTGACAATGGAGCTGACCTGAGTGTCCTTAGCCGGTGAATTAAAAGAACGAGAGAGAGAGAGAGAGAGAGAGAGAGAGAGAGAGAGAGAGAGAGAGAGAGAGAGAGAGAGAGAGAGAGAGAGAGAGAGAGAGAGAGAGAGAGAGAGAGAGAGAGAGAGAGAGGAGGGTGGGTTTGGGTGGGTGGGTGGGAGGAATGGAGAGCAAATGAAAGAGACCAGGGCTTATCAAGGGAGAGGAAAAAAAGCAAATGAGAAACGCCAGTGAAATGAGTTTGGTGTGTTTGTGGGCAATTTTGCAGGGTTGTGTTGAAAATGTAATAATAGGAAAATGTAGTTGAAGAAGGATGCAGAGGAGGTGGGAGGAGCTATGTGTGTGTGTTCTACATTGCCATGTATGTGGAGGGCAGACAGCAGAAGTTGTTCATCTTTGTGTGTGATATTGGGGTTGTACAGCCATACCCCCTCTCGGTCTACACAGTATAGAACTTGGTCACGAGTTCACAACCTTTACCCTTCAGGTCAGTCCTTACACAAGTCCAGATCTTTCATAAGGGGTTCATAAGGTCAAGGCTGCACCCATGCTGCTGTGTATGGTTGGGGTATGTTTCATGCTCTGTTGGTCTAGTTGGTGTGGCGGTGGGAGGGGGAAAGGGTCTATCTTTCTGATTCCTGTTTGACAGGTAGGTCACGTTGGTCCTGTTGGTACATGTGCAATACAGTACATCAGAGGTCAGGCAGTTCGTGTGCGTGTGCCCGTGTGTGTGTGTGTGTGCATGCGTGCGTGCGTACGTGTGTACGTGTGTGCGTGTGTGTATAGCCTCGGGTGTGTGTTGGTGTTTATGTGCCATTTGAGAGGGCATGTGGTATGTGGACATGGCATGGAGGATGCACAGTATTTATATGAAATGTGAACTGGTCACGATGACCATCCTGGCCAGGCCTGACAAATGGAGACAGCGGGTCTAGAGAGACAGAGAGTAAGGTATAGATAAGTAGATTGCAAACCACATGCATAGAAATATAGACACATGCACCCGCCCACGCGCACACACACACCAGCCTCTCTTTCCCTGGGGTGTCCTGTCAGCAGGGGAGTGAGAAGCAGGGCATCTTACTGTCCCTACCCCTGGCTATTGCTTGCTTTGCCCTTAACCCATAGGCTATTTGTGGCCACATTAGCTGCATTTAAAATGCAGTTGAACCTTCCAGCTATGATTATGGAATAACTCATTTTCCCCCCTTGATAATCTATATAAGCATTTAAATCAGCCAAACATGCTTCATCCTGTGCCAGTGAAATCTCGTGATATCTTTCTCCCCCTAAAACTAGGATTAAAATGTGGATGCCTCCATTCATCTTTACAGCGAGTGCTGTCATCCCTTAATGCAGTTTTACCCTTCCCCCGGGGTGCTAACCTCCCACTCCCGCATCAGAGAGGCAGGGAGGAAGCGAGAGAAGGTGAAGGAGCGACAGGGAGAGGAAATGAGTCAGAGAGGGGGAAAGAAGAACGGGAAAGATAAGTAAAGGAGAGACAGAGGGAGAAGGAGGAGGACAGGGAGATGGGGGTGAAGAGAGAAGGCAAAGAGAAGATAGAGACATTAGGCAGAGGGGACAATGCATTGGGGAGATCCTTGTAGATACCCAATGTTCAGCTAATGGGGTCAAGGTGTGTGTGTGTATGAAAAATTGGGTGCCGTCGCCGGTCAGTGGTGTGAATGATGACTGGAGATGTCCACCGGATTCACCTGAGCACCTGTGGTACCTGGTTCTCCCGCATTGGGCCTCAGATACGGGTGTCACCCGGCCTGGTAGCATCATTTTCTGCTCTGTCTTTTTTTGACGGAAAGGTGTAATTTTCTGCTGGTGTTGGATTCCATTCTCATGTCAAATGAGCACATTTAGATGAAGGGGGCTGCCTGCTGGTGGTGTACTGGTCTCTCTCTGTTATCCGGGACGGGTCTGTGGAATGGATTGGTCCAAGTATTTACAGCAGGCCTCTCCTGGAAGCCTCTCACCCCTCTGTTTACTTTGGGCTGGTCCGTGTCCTGCTGATGCCTCTCTCACACCTATGTTTTCTTTGGTCTGGTCCGTGTCCTGCTGAAGCCTCTCTCACCCCTCTGTTTACTTTGGGCTGGTCCGTGTCCTGCTGATGCCTCTCTCACCCCTCTGTTTTCTTTGGTCTGGTCCGTGTCCTGCTGAAGCCTCTCTCACCCCTCTGTTTACTTTGGGCTGGTCCGTGTCCTGCTGATGCCTCTCTCACCCCTCTGTTTACTTTGGGCTGGTCCGTGTCCTGCTGAAGCCTCTCTCACCCCTCTGTTTACTTTGGGCTGGTCCGTGTCCTGCTGATGCCTCTCTCACTCCTCTGTTTACTTTGGGCTGGTCCGTATCCTGCTGAAGCTTCTCTCACCCCTCTGTTTACTTTGGGCTGGTCCGTGTCCTGCTGAAGCCTCTCTCACCCCTCTGTTTACTTTGGGCTGGTCCGTGTCCTGCTGATGCCTCTCTCACCCCTCTGTTTTCTTTGGTCTGGTCCGTGTCCTGCTGAAGCCTCTCTCACCCCTCTGTTTACTTTGGGCTGGTCCGTGTCCTGCTGATGCCTCTCTCACCCCTCTGTTTTCTTTGGTCTGGTCCGTATCCTGCTGAAGCCTCTCTCACCCCTCTGTTTACTTTGGGCTGGTCCGTGTCCTGCTGAAGCCTCTCTCACCCCTCTGTTTTCTTTGGGCTGGTCCATGTCCTGCTGAAGCCTCTCTCACCCCTCTGTTTACTTTGGGCTGGTCCGTGTCCTCACCCCTCTGTTTACTTTGGGCTGGTCGACATCCTGCTGATGACTCTCTCACCCCTGTTTACTGTTTACTTTGGGCTGGTCCATGTCCTGCTGAAGCCTCTCTCACCCCTCTGTTTACTTTGGGCTGGTCCGTGTCCTGCTGATGCCTCTGGTCCGTGTCCTGCTGATGCCTCTCTCACCCCTCTGTTTTCTTTGGTCTGGTCCGTGTCCTGCTGAAGCCTCTCTCACCCCTCTGTTTACTTTGGGCTGGTCCGTGTCCTGCTGATGCCTCTCTCTGTTTTCTTTGGGCTCCTCTGTTTACTTTGGGCTGGTCCGTATCCTGCTGAAGCCTCCTCTCCTCCCCCCTCTGTTTACTTTGGGCTGGTCCGTGTCCTGCTGAAGCCTCTCTCACCCCTCTGTTTACTTTGGGATGGTCCGTGTCCTGCTGAAGCCTCTCTCACCCCTCTTTTTACTTTGGGCTGGTCCGTGTCCTGCTGAAGCCTCTCTCACCCCTCTGTTTTCTTTGGGCTGGTCCATGTCCTGCTGAAGCCTCTCTCACCCCTCTGTTTACTTTGGGCTGGTCGACATCCTGCTGATGCCTCTCTCACCCCTCTGTTTACTTTGGGCTGGTCCATGTCCTGCTGAAGCCTCTCTCACCCCTCTGTTTACTTTGGGCTGGTCCGTATCCTGCTGATGCCTCTCTCACCCCTCTGTTTACTTTGGGCTGGTCCGTGTCCTGCTGAAGTGTCTTTTACTTTTACTCGTTGTGTCTGTCTGTGTGTCCATACAATACCTGTTTGCAACTGCAAGCTTAAGTCTATGTCTATAACACAGGTGGCCGGTGACGCCTTAATATGGGAGGACGGGCTCATAGTAATGACTGGAACTGAATAAATGGCACGGAATGGAACACATTAAATACATATTTTCAATATGTTTGATACCACTGATACTTCCGGCGCCGACAGAGATGGCCGCCTCACTTCGCGTTCCTAGGAAACTATGCAGTTTTTTGTTTTTTTTTACGTGTTATTTCTTACATTAGTACCCCAGGTCATCTTAGGTTTCATTACATACAGTCGAGAAGAACTACTGAATATAAGATCAGCGTCAACTCACCATCAGTACGACCAAGAATATGTTTTCCGCGACGCGGATCCTGTGTTCTGCCTTACAAACAGGTCAACGGAATGGATCGCATGCAGCGACCCCAAAAAAACGACTTCGTAAAAGAGGGAAACGAGGCGGTCTTCTGGTCAGACTCAGGACACGGGCACATCGCGCACCACTACCTAGCATTCTTCTTGCCAACGTCCAGTCTCTTGACAACAAGGTTGATGAAATCCGAGCAAGGGTAGCATTCCAGAGGGACATCAGAGACTGTAACGTCCTCTGCTTCACGGAAACATGGCTCACTGGGAAGACGCTATCCGCGGCGGTGCAGCCAACGGGTTTCTCCACGCATCGTGCCGACAGAAACAAACATCTTTCTGGTAAGACGAGTGGCGGGGGTTTATGCCTTATGGCTAACGAGACATGGTGTGATGAAAGAAACATACAGGAACTCAAATCCTTCTGTTCACCTGATTTAGAATTCCTCACAATCAAATGTAGACCGCATTATCTACCAAGAGAATTCTCTTCGATTATAATCACAGCCGTATATATCCCCCCCCCAAGCAGACACATCGATGGCTCTGAACAAACTTTATTTAACTCTTTGCAAACTGGAAACCATTTATCCGGAGGCTGCATTCATTGTAGCTGGGGATTTTAACAAAGCTAATCTGAAAACAAGACTCCCTAAATTTTATCAGCATATCGATTGCGCAACCAGGGGTGGTAAAACCTTGGATCATTGTTACTCTAACTTCCGCGACGCATATAAGGCCCTGCCCCGCCCCCCTTTCGGAAAAGCTGACCACGACTCCATTTTGTTGATCCCTGCCTACAGACAGAAACTTAAACAAGAGGCTCCCACGCTGAGGTCTGTCCAACGCTGGTCCGACCAAGCTGACTCCACACTCCAAGACTGCTTCCATCACGTGGACTGGGACATGTTTCGTATTACGTCAGATAAAAATATTGACGAATACGCTGATTCGGTGTGCGAGTTCATTAGAACGTGCGTTGAAGATGTCGTTCCCATAGCAACGATAAAAACATTCCCTAACCAGAAACCGTGGATTGATGGCAGCATTCGCGTGAAACTGAAAGCGCGAACCACTGCTTTTAATCAGGGCAAGGTGTCTGGTAACATGACCGAATATAAACAATGCAGCTATTCCCTCCGCAAGGCTATTAAACAAGCTAAGTGTCAGTACAGAGACAAAGTAGAATCTCAATTCAATGGCTCAGACACAAGAGGCATGTGGCAGGGTCTACAGTCAATCACGGACTACAAGAAGAAACCCAGCCCAGTCACGGACCACGATGTCTTGCTCCCAGGCAGACTAAATAACTTTTTTGCCCGCTTTGAGGACAATACAGTGCCACTGACACGGCCTGCAACGAAAACATGCGGTCTCTCCTTCACTGCAGCCGAGGTGAGTAGTAAGACATTTAAAAGTGTTAACCCTCGCAAGGCTGCAGGCCCAGACGGCATCCCCAGCTGCGCCCTCAGAGCATGCGCAGACCAGCTGGCCGGCGTGTTTACGGACATATTCAATCAATCCCTATACCAGTCTGCTGTTCCCACATGCTTCAAGAGGGCCACCATTGTTCCTGTTCCCAAGAAAGCTAAGGTAACTGAGCTAAACGACTACCGCCCCGTAGCACTCACTTCCGTCATCATGAAGTGCTTTGAGAGACTAGTCAAGGACCATATCACCTCCACCCTACCTGACACCCTAGACCCACTCCAATTTGCTTACCGCCCAAATAGGTCCACAGACGACGCAATCTCAACCACACTCTACACTGCCCTAACCCACCTGGACAAGAGGAATACCTATGTGAGAATGCTGTTCATCGACTACAGCTCGGCATTCAACACCATAGTACCCACCTACGTCATCAAGCTCGAGACCATGGGTCTCGACCCCGCCCTGTGCAACTGGGTCCTGGACTTCCTGACGGGCCGCGCCCAGGTGGTGAGGGTAGGCAACAACATCTCCTCCCCGCTGATCCTCAACACGGGTGCCCCACAAGCGTGCGTTCTGAGCCCTCTCCTGTACTCCCTGTTCACCCACGACTGCGTGGCCACGCACGCCTCCAACTCAATCATCAAGTTTGCGGACGACACAACAGTGGTAGGCTTGATTACCACAACGACGAGACGGCCTACAGGGAGGAGGTGAGGGCCCTCGGAGTGTGGTGTCAGGAAAATAACCTCACACTCAACGTCAACAAAACTAAGGAGATGATTGTGGACTTCAGGAAACAGCAGAGGGAACACCCCCCTATCCACATCGATGGAACAGTAGTGGAGAGGGTAGCAAGTTTTAAGTTCCTCGGCATACACATCACAGACAAACTGAATTGGTCCACTCACACTGACAGCGTCGTGAAGAAGGCGCAGCAGCGCCTCTTCAACCTCAGGAGGCTGAAGAAATTTGGCTTGTCACCAAAAGCACTCACAAACTTCTACAGATGCACAATCGAGAGCATCCTGGCGGGCTGTATCACCGCCTGGTACGGCAACTGCTCCGCCCACAACCGTAAGGCTCTCCAGAGGGTAGTGAGGTCTGCACAACACATCACCGGGGGCAAACTACCTGCCCTCCAGGACACCTACACCACCCGATGTTACAGGAAGGCCATAAAGATCATCAAGGACATCAACCACCCGAGCCACTGCCTGTTCACCCCGCTATCATCCAGAAGGCGAGGTCAGTACAGGTGCATCAAAGCTGGGACCGAGAGACTGAAAAACAGCTTCTATCTCAAGGCCATCAGACTGTTAAACAGCCACCACTAACATTGAGAGGCTGCTGCCAACACACTGTCATTGACACTGACCCAACTCCAGCCACTTTAATAATGGGAATTGATGGGAAATGATGTAAATATATCACTAGCCACTTTAAACAATGCTACCTTATATAATGTTACTTACCCTACATTATTCATCTCATATGCATACGTATATACTGTACTCTATATCATCGACTGCATCCTTATGTAATACATGTATCACTAGCCACTTTAACTATGCCACTTTGTTTACTTTGTCTACATACTCATCTCATATGTATATACTGTACTCGATACCATCTACTGTATGCTGCCCTGTACCATCACTCATTCATATATCCTTAGGTACATATTCTTTATCCCCTTACACTGTGTATAAGACAGTAGTTTTGGAATTGTTAGTTAGATTACTTGTTGGTTATCACTGCATTGTCGGAACTAGAAGCACAAGCATTTCGCTACACTCGCATTAACATCTGCTAACCATGTGTATGTGACAAATACAATTTGATTTGATTTGATCCAATCCGTTACAGCCATTATTATGAGCCGTCCTCCCTTCAGCAGCCTCCGGTTGTCTAGACTCTTCATAAGGGCTTTCTAAAGGCTATCCACAGCCGACTCAGGGTGCTGTCTACCACTAATAGCTTAATTAAACCAGAACATATGACAATGTACCTTCTCTGATGAAGTATTTATTGGTGTAGAGTGCACAGTGTGTATTCATAGTTGTGGTAATACTGACTTCAAGTCATGTGTCTCCTTCAGAGCTGGATCTTGTGGCTATTGCAGTTTGTATGTTCGTTTTGACTTGTTTCTGCGCTGCTCTCTTTCATTTCTCTCGCTTTCTCTCTGTTTTTCACACGCTCTCGCCCTCTCTCTGTCTTCCTCCATTGTGTGTTATATATTTCAGCTCGCCAGGCTCCACGAGGCATGTGTAGGTGTATGTGTGGTGTTTTGGAGTGTTCCGTTTTTGTAACTAAGGGGTGTGACTCTGTCAACTCTGACCTCTGGGAGGCTGCAGCAGAAAGATACCAATGTCTGGGATGAGTTATAGTCTGCAGGGGGTGATGAGTTATACTCTGCAGGGGTGATGAGTTATAGTCTGGAGGGGGTGATGAGTTATACTCTGCAGGGGTGATGAGTTATAGTCTTTAGGGGGTGATGAGTTATAGTCTGCAGGGGGTGATGAGTTATACTCTGCAGGGGGTGATGAGTTATACTCAGGGGGTGATGAGTTATAGTCTGGAGGGGGTGATGAGTTATAGTCTGCAGGGTGTGTGTGTGTGTGTGTGTCAGACAGATATTTGTCTGGGTGCCCAGCAGGGCCTGTTTGTGTAGGTGTGTGTTTGTTTGCTTGGTCCCAGTAGTGGCTGTCTGTGTGTGTGTGTGTGTGCATGTGCGTAGGTGTGTGTTTGTTTCATGTGGCTCTCATACAAACCAGACACTACTCTGATTTTGCACACGGCAGCTTCCCCCAGACCACTGGACCACTGGGGCCTCCACAGCACTTTCCTCATGTTTCCACTCTCTCTTTCTTTCTCTCTCTCTCACTCTCTCTGCGTTGTTGTTCTCTTGGCCTCTTTGTAGCAGTAAATACCCTTGTTACCCGACACAGATACACCCTTCTACTTGACCGGGCAGAGAGAGAGCAGGGCTGACGGCTCTCCACTGACCCCCTGGCCTCCGGTTTGAAGGACAGTTAACTCACTCTCTCTGGCCCTGTTTCTGCTTCCCTCCTGACTTTATTCATCTCCTGAAACACAGAGATGAAACACTGGTTTAGTCTTTGACATTGTCTCCGAACCAGCCTTTTCCAGGTGAGGGAAACCTCCTGGGTGTGTGTGTGTTTCCGTGTGTGTAAAGATTAGAGTTTCATTTGGTAGGTTTTGCTGTATGTTTGCTCTTCCTTCATAATGCGTCCTTAATAATAAGACCATAGACACACGTAGCGTGGAATAACTAGCTACTCATTTGGCCGTTAACTCTCTCTCCTAACCTCTACAGTGATGTTAACAGTGACTAGGCCCCTCCAATAGGATGTAATGCTACTCATGGTTTAGACAGAATTGTCTTTTTATGTATATGTCAAAAGGCCAATAAAATCTAGAAATGTTTATTACTTGCATGCAAGCACGCACACGCACCCACACACACCCACACACACACACACAAACCCAGACCCCTCGGTACCACGTTCTGCCAAGTCGGACGGCAGGCTGCCAGTAAAAAGGCCTGTGATTGGGCTGTGATCATCTGTCAACACAGGGTTAGCCAACCACAGCGTCCAGAGTGCCCCCCCCCCAGCCCTCATTTAGATCAACAGGGTTAATTAGCTGAACACGGCCCCCCGCCACCAGCACACCACAGAGGAGCTCCCCGCTCAAACCATGACCAGCACCAGAAGGTACTAGCGCCGAGTCTAAAGCTAGAGCCAACGTTAGCCCCGTCACTAGCACAGACACCACAGCTGCCGCTCGTGTTAGCAGTCTGACACTGATGCTAAGCGAAGGTGAACTCCACCACTACTACTAATACCACTTACTTCCTCTAATGTACATCTGTTTGCGTGGCCCTGGGGAATAGCAGGCACAAGGCAGTGTAGAGAGAGAATAGGAGTATATTGTGGTGGAGCTATAGGTCAGTGTGAGCTGCTACTGGGTTTGCTTTCAATGCTTTGCTTTAGTTGGTTGTTTTTCTGCCGTACATGTCCGGGAGGGGGTTCTGTCTGTCTTCTCTTGTTTGGTGCCGTAGTCACCTTTCTGGAGTTAGTGTGTGTGTGTGTGTGTGTGTGTGTGTGTGTGTGTGCATTCTGTTTCCTCCTGTCTATGGAGTCTAAATCTCCTTGGTATCACTGTGGCCATTTGGTGTGCCATCCCATCTGGCACGTGGGTTTGTGTGTGTGAGCTCGTGCTTGTGAGTTTGTGTGTGTGCGTGTGTAACAGTATAGCTTCCGTCCCTCTCCTCACCCCTACCTGGGCTCGAACCAGGGACCCTCTGCACACATCAACAATTGACAACTGACCCACGAAACATCGTTACCCATCGTGCCACAAAAGCCAGAGCAAGGGGAACCACTACTTCAAGGTCTCAAAGCGAGCGACCGCACCGATTGACACGTTATTGGCGCTCACCCCGCTAACTAGCTAGCCATTTCACACCGGTTACATGTGTGTGTGTGTGCATGTGTGTGTGTGTGTGTGTGTGTGTGCGTGCGTGCGTGTGCATGTGTGTGTGTGTGTGTGTGTGTGTGTGTGTGTGTGTGTGTGTGTGTGTGTGTGTGTGTGTGTGTGTGTGTGTGCGTGCGTGCGTGCGTGCGTGCGTGCGTGCGTGTGTGTGTGTGTGAGTTTGTGTGTGTGTGTGCGTGTGAGAGAGAAAGAACATGTTCAACTTCCTCTTTTTGTGTTTTTTAAATAAGGATGCGTGAGGTGTGTGTGTGTTGGCCTGTGTCTAGGAACAACCAGGCCGTTACTGATATCACACTGCAGCTGGGAAAAGCAGCCATTTTGGTTCTGTCACCAAAAGACATTTGTAGAGCCTTGATGGTAGCTTGGGGAGCCTGGTGGTCAGGGCCTGGACACTGGGCGTTGGTGAGAGTGGTGTGTCAGAAGTCTGTGCCATTGTAGGACGAACAGGGTTTGTCGCCTTTTCTCTCTAGCTGTGAGAGGGGGAGGGGTGGGAGGTTACACCCACAGCCTTACCAGAACTCAGGCCTGGCTGGGAAGAGAGCGAGGAAGCGAGAGGCAAGCAGGCAGTGAGAGGCGTGAGAAGTAGGAGTTGTGAATGCCTGTGAAGTGTCTTTCTCTCATTCTCTCTCTCTCTCTCTCTTTGCGTGCCAGTGTCGACGTGAGCCAGTTCAGTCTTCTAAGTGACAGGTTTTTCAATTACTACATCTAAAAAAACACTTATTAGTGGTAAGCTGGTAAAACACACTTATAGATAAGCTGGTCACTTGTATTATGTACTGAGTGCACAAAACATTAAGAACACCGTCCTAATATTGAGTTGCACCCCCACCTTTTGCCCTCAGGACAGCCTCAGTTAGGCGCCGCATGGACTCTACAAGGTGTCGAAAGCACTCCAGTTGTGTCGAGTTGACTGGATGTCCTGCGGGTGGTGGACCATTCTTGATACACAGGAAACTGTTGAGCGTGAAAAACCCAGCAGCGTTACAGGTCTTGACTCACTCAAACCGGTGCGCCTGCCACCTACTACAATACCCCGTTCAAAGGTTGCTTATTATAAAGCTTTTGCCTTGCCCATTCATCCTCTGAATGGCCCACATACAATATCCACTTCTCAATTGTTTAAATGCCTAAAAAGCCTTCTTTTATTCTGTTTCTTATTTCTCCTTTATTTAGCAAGGCAAGTCAGTTGGGAACAATTCCTTATTTACAGTGACAGCCTGAACTGGACAACGCTGGGCCAATTGTGCTCCGCCCTATGGGTCTCCCAATCACAGCTGGTTGTGATGCAGCCTGGATTTGAACCATGGTGTCTATAGAGACACCTCAAGCGCTAAAAAGCAGTGCCTTAGGCCGCTGCGCCACTCAGGAGCCCCTTCATCTAAACCGATTGAAGTTGATTTAACTAGTGCATAAGGGATCATAGCTTTTTGTCATGGAAATCAAATCAAATCAAATCAAATTTATTTATATAGCCCTTCGTACATCAGCTGATATCTCAAAGTGCTGTACAGAAACCCAGCCTAAAACCCCAAACAGCAAACAATGCAGGTGTAAAAGCACGGTGGCTAGGAAAAACTCCCTAGAAAGGCCAAAACCTAGGAAGAAACCTAGAGAGGAACCGGGCTATGTGGGGTGGCCAGTCCTCTTCTGGCTGTGCCGGGTAGAGATTATAACAGAACATGACCAAGATGTTCAAATGTTCATAAATGACCAGCATGGTCGAATAATAATAAGGCAGAACAGTTGAAACTGGAGCAGCAGCACAGTCAGGTGGACTGGGGACAGCAAGGAGCCTTCATGTCAGGTAGTCCTGGGGCACGGTCCTAGGGCTCAGGTCAGTTGAAACTGGAGCAGGAGCATGGCCAGGTGGACTGGGGACAGCAAGGAGTCCTCATGTCAGGTAGTCCTGGGACATGGTCCTAGGGCTCAGGTCCTCCGAGAGAGAGAAAGAAAGAGAGAAGGAGAGAATTAGAGAACGCACACTTAGATTCACACAGGACACCGAATAGGACAGGAGAAGTACTCCAGATATAACAAACTGACCCTAGCCCCCCGACACATAAACTACTGCAGCATAAATACTGGAGGCTGAGACAGGAGGGGTCAGGAGACACTGTGGCCCCATCCGAGGACACCCCCGGACAGGGCCAAACAGGAAGGATAGGAAGGAAGGAGCAGGTGTTCATAATGTTTTGTGCACTCAGTTGTATGTGAATGTATGGTAATAAAACACTTATACGCATATTTTTGTCTCTTTTCCAAATACGCCCTGAATAATACAATATAAAACACACCTTCTACACATTCAAACAAAAAAAAACACAATGAAAACATCACAAATCACCCAGAATAAAAAAGTGACATTCCATCGACAAATAAGTCCCTAATCAATACTTTAAACAGCCCAGAACATGAAGATGAAGTGCATTGTGAGTAATGTTCCTAGCTCGGCGGAGACCCTAGGAAACCTCGAGAGTTAACCAACCCTGCGAGCGGGTTAGCCAACTCCGGTGTCTACACGTTAACAGCAAAGTTAGAGAAGACGCCCGTTTATGAAGTAGGGTCTGTGAATGAGGATGTGGCCAGCAGATGCTTTCACCAACCTAAATTGGAGCACCGTAATGGTGAACATGCTTGTTAAGAAAGTGTATGAGAGTCACGTGAAGTGCTGTGGCCCTGGATGCTATAAACATATGAACTCGGTGACGGATTGAACAGGTACAGACGTGTCAGTATGTAACGCAAGTCCGTGAGGCATCGCAGGACGCAACAACCTTGGTCAGGGTCCAGCATCATCACTTGCAAGTTGTAACCTGATCACTCAGTATTCACAGACAGACAGGCAGACAGACAGATGCCCCCCCATCCACCACCACCACCTTCCTGTCAGCCTACACACATAACTCAGATATTTCAGGTCAGAGTGTTCTGTCCTCACGGTCTGTTTGTCCTCTTTTCTTCTTCTGGTTGAACTCTGGGGTGTCCAACATTTTTGTTGCTGTCCGGCCCCACTTGAGATAATCTGAGATATGTTCCCCTCAGCCGGCATGACCTTACGGAAAGAACGAACTTTAACCCTCCCTTACCACTTTCACACCCTCCCTCTCTGGCAGTTCCTCCTATAGGCTGCATAGAGGGGCCGGCCACAGGGACACATTTCTGGTCAGGGGTTAGTAGGTGAGCGCGCACACACACACACACACACACACACACACACACACACACACACACACACACACACACACACACACACACACACACACACACACACACACACACACACACACACACACACACACACACACACACACACACACACGTCTGCCATGTTTAAACCTGATTTACTGGGCAGCTGCAGAGGGGAACGGTTGAGACGGCACAGGTACTGGGACTGGGAATTGCTCATCCAGAGCGTCTGGTTTTAGAACCGTCTTAGACGGAAGTAAAGTAAAGCAGGTCAGGGCTTTTAAAGGAACATTTAGTGGGCTGATAAAACTGGTCTTCCCAGTTTAAATGTTGCTAAGTGATTCATACCAGCATTCTGCTTATGGCCTTGTGTACTATTAGAAGGTATTAAGGGCCAAGGAGAAGACAAGCACATTTTTCTGTGTTCACATACACACACTGACACAACAGACACACACACACACACACACACACACACACACACACACACACACACACACACACACACACACACACACACACACACACACACACACACACACACACACACACACACACACACACACACACACACACACACACACACTCACCCTTGGCCCCTCTGTTTCCCCCACTCCTAATGCCCTCCCTTTTAACCCACACCCTCTC
>NC_068422.1:39800719-39815719 GCF_023373465.1 Oncorhynchus keta
GTAGGTTTTGGTCAGGAAGCTGAAACAACTCCAGACCTTAAAGAATGTCTGCTCTCTTCAGTTACCTGTCTGCAGTGGTTCAGCATGGGGTTTTTCCCTTTCTCCTCCTCTCGCTTTCTCTCTCCAAATCCCTGTCCCCTTTGTTCCTGTCCCAGCGCATCCCTCCGTCCCATCCCCCCCTTGCCCTCCCAGGCTTTTGGAAAAAGGATTTGGGACAGGAGCGAGAGAGATGGAAAGAGAGAGTGAGAGAAAGAAAACAAAGCTGGAGGAACACAGTAAACATACGGTTGACAGGGAGAGGACAAAGACCGGGGGCGTGGAGTTCCCAGATTCCCTATCCGCATTGGAAAAATGTGCGTCAACGACATTTTGAGAACTCCTGTACGAACTTGACTTGGGACAAGTCTCAATAGCCTGAAGTGGCTATCCTTTCCTCATCACTCTCCCTTTACCTGCACTGAAATGAACAGGACATGATAGATGAAAGCAATTGAGGCCAACTGGAGATTTCCTATCACTTTGTTCTTTCCAATCAGTGCAGATGAAGAGAGGAGACAAGGAGAGGATGCCACTTTGGAGTATTGAGATGCACCCTTGGCAAGGACTTGAAGACCATCCTATTGAAATCTTTGAGACTCCATTCGCTTGATAGACTCCTAGCTGTCCTCTTTCTGTGGCTGAATATCGTACAAATGTCCATTTTATCCTGGCTTTTAATGGCAAATAAAACATTATTTCCCGATAAATATGCCCATACTAATAGCTCTAGAGTTGCTTGGAGCAGTTTAGGCTGAGGTCATTAGTACAGAATGGTGATTTGGGTCGGGTGGGGAGTATGTGTTTGTGTGTCGGTGGTGTTTGGGAATGGACTGAGAGGCGCTGTCCGCCCCTGGAAGGGGGGCTTTGGGGCGTCCGGTGCCCACCAAGTGCCCAGGAGGGTGGGGTTTGGGAGTGTGTGGTGCAGCACTTAGACCAACTCCGATGGGAACGGCTGCCCACTCTCCAAATCACTAATGGAGCTCATCGAACACACAAATACAGCAGTTATCATGAAAATGAACACATACACACATCCTATCTTGAGCCTATCTCGTTTCTCCGTTTTCTTCAGGGGGTTAAATAACATCGACTATTGCAACACGTTTGGGGGCCGTCTGTGTGTGTTGCTGGGTGGCGTTTGTATCGTTGGCAAAGAGCTCTGACATTACTGACTGTCATGCCTAAGGCGTGTGTTGGGTAGCTCTTTCTGTGTGTGTGTCTCTGTCACTGTGTGTGTGTCTGTGTGTGTGGTTGTGTTCTTGCCTAAGGCGTCCTTCAGTGGAATGAGGTCTTTCTTCTCCAACTAATTAACCCTCTCCCATGCGTTCGCTTTCTCTCTGCCCTCTTGCTCTTCTTCACCTTTGTTCACGATGTCTGTCTGTCTGTCTGTCTGTCTGTTTGTCTCTTTCTCTCTCTCTAGATGGGTCTTCACAGGTCTTTATTGTTTACTGTCCTTTATGTCCTGTTCTGCAGGCCAGGCCTGAGGCAGGGGTCTGGGAATGGTGTGCTCTGGACAGGACTCAGCCCTGTTTCATATCACACACACAGTCTTGTGGGGACACACATTTCAGTCTCATTCAAAATCCTAATTTTCCTAACCCAAACCCTAACACTAGCTCCTAACCCTAACCCAAACTTTAACACTAGCTCCTAACCCTAACCCAAACCTAACACTAGCTCCTAACCCTAACCCAAACTTTAACACTAGCTCCTAACCCTAACCCAAACCCTAACACTAGCTCCTAACCCTAACCCAAAACCTAACACTAGCTCCTAACCCTAACCCAAACTTTAACACTAGCTCCTAACCCTAACCCAAACCCTAACACTAGCTCCTAAGCCTAACCCAAACCCTAACACTAGCTCCTAACCCTAACCCAAACCCTAACACTAGCTCCTAACCCTAACCCAAACCCTAACACTAGCTCCTAACCCTAACCCAAACCCTAACACTAGCTCCTAACCCTAACCCAAACCCTAACACTAGCTCCTAACCCTAACCCAAACCCTAACACTAGCTCCTAAGCCTAACCCAAACCCTAACACTAGCTCCTAACCCTAACCCAAACCCTAACACTAGCTCCTAACCCTAACCCAAACCCTAACACTAGCTCCTAACCCTAACCCAAACCCTAACACTAGCTCCTAAGCCTAACCCAAACCCTAACACTAGCTCCTAACCCTAACAAACTTTAACACTAGCTCCTAACCCTAACCCAAACTTTAACACTAGCTCCTAACCCTAACCCAAACCCTAACACTAGCTCCTAACCCTAACCCAAACCCTAACACTAGCTCCTAACCCTAACCCAAACTTTAACACTAGCTCCTAACCCTAACCCAAACCCTAACACTAGCTCCTAAGCCTAACCCAAACCCTAACACTAGCTCCTAACCCTAACCCAAACCCTAACACTAGCTCCTAAGCCTAACCCAAACCCTAACACTAGCTCCTAACCCTAACCCAAACTCTAACACTAGCTCCTAACCCTAACCCAAACCCTAACACTAGCTCCTAACCCTAACCCAAACCCTAACACTAGCTCCTAAGCCTAACCCAAAACTAACACTAGCTCCTAACCCTAACCCAAACCCTAACACTTGCTCCTAACCCTAACCCAAACCCTAACACTAGCTCCTAACCCTAACCCAAACCCTAACACTAGCTCCTAACCCTAACCCAAACTTTAACACTAGCTCCTAACCCTAACCCAAACTCTAACACTAGCTCCTAACCCTAACCCAAACTTTAACACTAGCTCCTAACCCTAACCCTTAATGCAATTCTAACCTTAACCCTAAACCCCTAGAAATAGCATTTGACCTTGCAGGGACTAACAAAATGTCCCCAGTTGTCCTCTGTTTGTTTACTATTCTTGTGGGGACTTCTGGTCCACACACACACACACACACACACACACACACACACACACACACACACACACACACACACACACACACACACACACACACACACACACACACACACACACACACACACACACACACACACCTCAGATCTCATGTGATATATGTCTTGGCATGTGTGTGGAGATATGGTTGTGTAAAACCTTTACGAACACCGGTACATAACTTCCTATGTATTGCTGAGACAGAAACTGAAATGGCATATTGTATTATATACATATCGGCCCCGGGGGTTAACTGACTTATATTCCATTCCTGCACACATAGTTATTCTTGGCCTGTTTAGATTTGTTTCAGCGGTGAGGTATGACTTTTCACAGCCGGTCGCATGGGGGCAGAGTTTAAAGTGTCTGGTAACTGTCCTTGGTTAGTGTTAATACAGCCATATATTCTCAGAAACAATCTTCCTCCACTTTCCGTCTCTCTCACTCTCTGTGGAAACAGAAGGAGATCAATCCTGCTCTCTGGCTAGTGAACATGGCCCTAATGAATCCACCTGCAAGCGTTTAACGGGACGTAAACAAAGGGTTGGCCGTGAATTTGTCTGGTTGCTTTGTCTCGCCATTTTCCGGTTACTTTCTTTGGTCTGTTTTTTTCATGTGATGGGCCCTATGCATTTGATTGGACCAGTGTTCCTACAACAGTTGAACAGTGTTATGCCACTGTGAATTTAGAGAGATTATTGACAACTCTGTTTGACGGCATTTGACTGCGTCCTCAAAGTCTCTCCAACCCCCCCCCTCCCCTCTGCTTTCCTCACCCACAGCCTGTGCTATCGGAGAAGGCTTTCTTATTGCTGATAGGTAGTAGTTGTACATTTGTATTGAAATGTCTTCTATCGATTGGCCTTCTCGGATGAATACAATTAAAGACAGAACTCTGAGTGCAAAAAAAACCCTCTCAAAGTCCCGAGAGAGAGACACAGAGAGAGAGAGAGAGAGAGAGAGAGAGAGAGAGAGAGAGAGAGAGAGAGAGAGAGAGAGAGAGAGAGAGAGAGAGAGAGAGAGAGAGTGAGAGACAGTGTGAGAGACAGCGTGAGAGAGAGCGCGAGAGAGAGAGAGACAGTGTGAGAGAGAGCGTGAGAGAGAGAGAGAGAGCAGAGGGAGAGATGGAAAGATGGAAAGAGAGGGGGAGAGGGAGGATGTGAGAGACGTTCTGGCAGCGGTTGGTTTCAATCGAGTCCTTGCCTGCGCAGTCGCCTCCACTGTGTGTGTGTGTGTGTGTTTTCTGTGTATGTGTGTGTATGTGTGTGTGTATGTGTGTGTGTGTGTGTGTGTGTGTGACTAGGGTGGGTGTTTTTGCAGCAGCAGGTTCTCTGTGACTCAAACTCTCATCATCTGCTCCACCTCTCCCCTCTTCTGTCCTCCCCTACTGCTCTCTTCTTTATATAGCCCTTATCTTCGCTGAGTGATCTCTCTCTCATTCCCTCCCTCCCTCTTCCTCTCTACCCTGTGCAACTGTGCATCCAAGGAAACCCATTTAACTCTCCATCTCCCCCTTCTCCCTCTCTCCTAGGGGTGGGTAAAAGATGTCACCGTTCTAGAGAGAGAGATAAATATATATATATATATATATATATATATATAGAGAGAGAGAGAGAGAGAGAGAGAGAGAGAGAGAGAGAGAGATAGATAGATAGATAGATAGATAGATAGATAGATAGATAGATAGATAGATTGAGAGGGAGAGATACATAGAGAGAGAGGGGGAGAGAGATAGATAAATAGAGAGAGAGAGATAGAATGCTATTCCAAAAAATGCAGGTCAGGGATGAGAGGAAACAGAGAGAGAAATAGGCTTTTGTATGCAGTCCTTATGGACAGATGTAGGATGAGCCAACTGTGTGGAGGAGTGATTAGACGAAGGGAGAAAGCAAACATCAACCTGTGTGTGTGTGTGTGTGTGTGTGTGTGTGTGTGTGTGTGTGTGTGTGTGTGTGTGTGTGTGTGTGTGTGTGTGTGTGTGTGTGTGTGTGTGTGTGTGTGTGTGTGTGTGTGTGTGTATGTGTCCGTAGGGGCTATCACACAGCTCTGGCCAGCTGAGGTGTTTTCTCAGTCCAGAGTGATCTCCCACTGTGATCACTGTGATCACTGTGTTGTGTGTGTGTGTGTGGCAGCTGTGCTGGTCCCTGAAGATCACTCACTGCATGCATGCACATGTGTGTGTTTGTGTGTATATGTGTGTGGCTTGTGTGTTTGCGTACTTGTGTGTGCACTTGTGTGTGTGTGTGTGTTGCTGCGGTGACCACTCACCTATTGCTTACGAAAATCTGTTTCCCAGCATGCTCTTTCAGGACCCACGGGAGCATAATGAGAGGTTTTTGCAGAAGGGTTATACATGTGTGTTAGCGTGCGCGTCTCCGTCTCCGTGTCTAGTAGCCCTATTTAAACATCTCTCATTTGTAGCTCAGAAAAAAAGAGTTTCCCAGTGAGGCTTCTCTCTGTAACAGTGACACATGTCACCTCTATGTTTGACCTTTGACCTCGTTGAGAAGGCCACTCCCTCTAACGCACCAGACACGCCCATTTGCAACATATTGGTTTTATAATTCCACTTCACACGTAAGGCTAGCAATCGTTGAGGCGGAATAGCGAACTCACCAAACTCTCTTCTTTATCCAGTGCAAATGTCCTAACAGGAAATATATTCAAATTGAAAAAGCACAAAGCGCCTAATGGGAGCGTAACAGGACTGAGCTGAATGCAGCAGGGAGGAAGATGGGGTTTGGAAAACGAGTGAAGAGAGTGATTATGAGAGAGCGAGAGAGAGAGAGAGGGAGTAGAGTGTTAGCGAGCAATGACACTGGCTTTGGTGGACTAATTAAAATGGCTGAGAGTGTTTCTGACCGAGTCTAAAGCCGTGCCCCAGGGCCTGTACTCAGCTAACTGCTGCTCCAATATCACACACACTTCCATATCAGTGGTTTAGTGGAACAGCTAATGCATATGCAGACCTCAAGAGAAGCTAGCTAGCAGCTACCCCTCTCCTCTCTTGTTGTCGCTCGCCACTCTTTCCCTCCCTTTTTCTTCTCTTTTCTTGCTTTCATTCACTTGACTCACTCATTTCTTCATTTGGTCTCTTACTCATTTGATACGAGCCTGTAATGCAGTGTGTGTGTCTCTCTGTCTCTGTGTGTGTCTCCTGTCTCTGTGTGTCTCTGTGTGTGTCTCCTGTCTGTGTGTGTGTCTCTGTGTGTGTCTCCTGTCTCTGTGTGTCTCTGTGTGTGTCTCCTGTCTCTGTGTGTCTCTGTGTGTGTCTCCTGTCTCTCTGTGTGTCTCTGTGTGTGTCTCCTGTCTCTGTGTGTGTCTCCTGTCTCTGTGTGTCTCTGTGTGTGTCTCCTGTCTCTGTGTGTGTCTCTGTGTATGTCTCCTGTCTCTGTGTGTCTCTGTGTGTGTCTCCTGTCTCTGTGTGTGTCTCTGTGTGTGTCTCCTGTCTCTGTGTGTGTCTCTGTGTGTGTCTCTGTGAGCGTCTCCTGTCTCTGTGTGTGTCTCTGTGTGTGTCTCTGTGTGGGTCTCTGTGTGTGTCTCTGTGTGCGTCTCTCTGTCTCTGTGTGTGTCTCCTGTCTCTGTGTGTGTCTCTGTGTGCGTCTCCTGTCTCTGTGTGGGTCTCTGTGTGTGTCTCTGTGTGCGTCTCTCTGTCTCTGTGTGCGTCTCGGTCTCTGTTTGCGTCTCGGTCTCTGTGTGGGTCTCTGTCTGTGTTTCTCCTGTCTCTGTATGTGTCTCTGTGTGTGTCTCTGTCTCTGTATGTGTCTCTGTCTCTGTATGTGTCTCTGTGTGTGCCTCTGTGTGTGTCTCTGTCTCTGTGTGTGTCTCCTGTCTCTGTATGTGTCTCTGTGTGTGTCTCTGTCTCTGTGTGTCTCTGTCTCTGTGTATCTCTGTGTCTCTCTGTCTCTGTGTGTCTCCTGTCTCTGTGTGTGTCTCTGTGTGGGTCTCTGTGTGTGTCTCTGTGTGTGTCTCTCTGTCTCTGTGAGCGTCTCCTGTCTCTGTGTGTGTCTCTGTGGGGGTCTCTGTGTGCGTCTCTCTGTCTCTGTGTGCGTGTGGGTCTCTGTCTGTGTGTCTCCTGTCTCTGTATGTGTCTCTGTGTGTGTCTCTGTCTCTGTATGTGTCTCTGTGTGTGTCTCTGTCTCTGTGTGCATATATATGTGCATCTCTGTCTCTGTGTGTGTCTCTGTCTCTCTGTGTGTCCTGCCTCTGTGTGTGTATATCTTTCTCTGTGTGTCTCTCTTTATCTGTGTGTGTGTCTGTGTATCTATGTTTGTTTGTCTGTATGTGTGTTTCAAAGGCATGTGCCCGGCATGTGTGTAAGCATCCAATCCTGTCGTTTGGGCCGGGGCTGAATTTCCTCTTTCAAACCCCTGTCTTCCTCTGTGTGTGTGTGTGTGTGGTGTGTGTGTGTGTGTGTGTGTGTGTGTGTGTGTGTGTGTGTGTGTGTGTGTGTGTGTGTGTGTGTGTGTGTGTGTGTGTGTGTGTGTGTGTGTGTGTGTGTGTGCGCGTTCGCTGTAATTTAGCTGCTCTGTAATTTGTCCTGTTGGTTTGGGGTTAAGTGGAGGCTGTGCTCACCACCATCAGTATACAGGGCTCTCCCAACGCTAGCAGAGAGAGAAAGGGAGGGGAGCACACACTACTGTAAACACATATACGCAATATATTCCACGGACGTACATTCTCTGTGCTAACATGTATTATAGAGTACATCCTCTAAGCCCGCGCATACATACACACACACATACACACACACACCACACACACACACACACACACACACACACACACACACACACACACACACACACACACACACACACACACACACACACACACACACACACACACACACACACACACACACACACACACACAGGAAAGCATTCACACATACAGTTCCCGGGGGAGTGGGAGAGAGCACTGTCTGTAACGCCACAGGGAATCATCCTAACATACACACACACATACACGTACACACATATACACACACACACACAAAAACACATAATTTCTACAGTATGTTTGAATGGTTCTATAAATGCCAGGCCATTTCATTGCAATCATATACCCAGTTTAGGAGGCCCCGGCAATGCTAGTAGAGTAGAGTTTATAAGATGCAGTGAGATGCTGAGGAGTCACACTGTACTGTATCTCTGTCTGTTTGTCTGTGGACTGGTTGGACACCAAAGTCATCTCTCTCACACACACACACACACACACACACACACACACACACACACACACACACACACACACACACACACACACACACACACACACACACACACACACACACACACACACACACACACACACACACACACACACACACACACACACACACACACACACACACACACACACACACACACACACACACACACACACACACACACGCACACACAGACGGTATTGATATTTATTCTCAATACAGACACCAGCCTTTATAAGAAAGTATAAAGTCCAACAGTATATGTACAACCAAATCCATTCGCACACACTAACAGTGTGTAACAGACCTACACATTGCTTGCAGTCTGACAGACACCGATTACAGATTGTGATCTTTGGTAATTCGGGCTACTGACTAGAGTACAATGCGACTTTAACAGACCACTTGAGCTCTGAGTCATTCCAATTTCATAGAAATCTGACTTGTTTTTGTAAGTCACAAAATGCTGTTTCTCTACAGTAGTGGAATGGAATTACACAGGTTTCTCAGAACATGCTGAATAAGATGAATTGTTTGAGGTGTCTCACAATGACTGAATCAGGGTTTACTCAGAATGAGGTCTATCTGAGGTGAAGAGGAAATGGCAGTTAGTATGGTAGTTTCTGAGCTTGGCCTTGTTCTGATCAGTGAGTCGGCTTTCATTCCGTTATTCTGTCTGTGGTCGTGTTGATACGTCTGTGATCTTGTGTGAGTCCTCTGCATTGTAACAGTCATTACAGATGGGGCGTCAGGTGTGTGCAAATCATCGGCACCATTAATTGGGTTTTCCATGCGAGACTTGTGTGTTCCGGGGATTACATTGGTAATGGGGAGTGGGAATTCGACATGAACACAGATTTCTGCATGAAAATCCCATGGAATTCTCCTATCGGGATTCACCTTTCAACTTCACAGTTATTACACCAGTTCCACTGATTTGCAGAGGTTTAGGACATGGATCTGAAACTACTCAGGCAAAAAAACATACTTTCTTTTTCTTTTGTTTTTCTTAGTCCCTCTCTCCCTCCCTCTCTCCCTCCCTCTCTCACTCTCCCTCCCTCTCTCCTCTCCCTCCCTCCCTCCCTCTCCCCTCCCTCTCTCACTCTCCCTCCCTCTCTCCTCTCCCCCCTCTCTCTCACTCTCCCTCCCTCTCTCACTCTCCCTCCTCTCCTCTCTCCCTCCCTCTCCCTCCCTCTCTCTCTCTCTCCCTCTCTCTCTCACTCTCCCTCCCTCTCTCACTCTCCCTCCCTCTCTCTCCTCTCCCTCTCTCCTCTCCCTCCCCTCTCTCCTCTCCCTCCCTCTCTCCTCCCCTCTCTCACTCTCCCTCCCTCTCTCCTCTCCCTCTCTCCCTCCCTCCTCTCCCTCTCTCCTCTCTCCCTCCCTCTCTCCTCTCTCCTCTCCCTCTCCCTCCCTCTCCCTCTCTCCCTCCCTCTCTCCTCTCCTCCTCTCCTCCTCTCCCTCCCTCTCTCTCCTCTCCCTCTCCCTCCCTCCCTCCCTCCCTCTCTCCTCTCTCCCTCCCTCTCTCTCTCTCCCTCCTCCCTCTCCCTCCTCTCCCTCCCTCTCTCACTCTCCTCCCTCTCTCACTCTCCCTCCCTCTCTCACTCTCCCTCCCTCTCTCCTACTCTCCCTCCTCTCTCACTCCCTCCCTCTCTCCTCTCCCTCCCTCTCCTCTCCCTCCCTCTCTCACTCTCCCTCCCTCTCTCCTCCCTCCCTCCCTCCCTCTCTCACTCTCCCTCCCTCTCTCCTCTCCCTCCCTCTCTCACTCTCCCTCCCTCTCTCTCTCTCCTCTCTCTCCTCCTCTCCCTCCCTCTCCCTCCTCTCCCTCTCTCTCTCCTCTCCTCTCCTCTCTCTCCCTCCCTCTCTCTCACTCTCCCTCCCTCTCTCCCCACTCTCCCTCCCTCCTCTCCCTCTCCCTCTCCCTCCCTCTCACTTTCCCTCCCCTCACTCTCCCTCCCTCCCCCTCTCCCTCCCTCCCTCTCCCTCCCTCCCTCACTCTCCCTCCCCTCCCTCTCTCACTCTCCCTCCCTCTCTCTCACTCTCCCTCCCTCTCTCACTCTCCCTCCCTCCCTCTCTCTCCCTCCCTCCCCTCTCCCTCCCTCCCTCTCTCACTCTCCCTCCCTCTCTCACTCTCCCTCCCTCTCTCCTCTCCCTCCCTCTCTCACTCTCCCTCCTCCCTCCCTCCCCACTCTCCCTCCCTCTCACTCTCCCTCCCTCCTCTCACTCTCCCTCCCTCCCCACTCTCCCTCCCTCCCCACTCTCCCTCCCTCCCTCTCACTCTCCCTCCCTCTCTCACTCTCCCTCCCTCCCTCCTCTCTCACTCTCCCTCCCTCTCTCCTCCCTCCCTCCCTCTCTCACTCTCCCTCCCTCTCTCACTCTCCCTCCCTCCCCACTCTCCCTCCCTCTCCACTCTCCCTCCCTCTCTCACTCTCTCCCTCCCTCTCCACTCTCCCTCCCTCCCCACTCTCCCTCCCTCCTCTCACTCTCCCTCCCTCTCTCACTCTCCCTCCCTCTCTCACTCTCCCTCCCTCTCTCACTCTCCCTCCCTCTCTCCTCTCTCCCTCCTCTCTCACTCTCCCTCCCTCTCTCACTCCCTCCCTCTCTCCCTCTCCCTCCTCTCTCCTCTCCCTCCCTCTCTCACTCTCCCTCCCTCTCACTCTCCCTCCCTCCCTCTCTCCCTCTCCCTCCCTCCCCTCTCTCACTCTCCCTCCCTCTCTCTCTCTCCCTCCCTCTCTCACTCTCCCTCCCTCTCTCACTCTCCCTCCTCTCTCTTCACTCTCCCTCCCTCCTCCCTCCCTCCCTCCCCACTCTCCCTCCCTCCCCCTCTCCCTCCCCCTCCTCACTCTCCCTCCCTCCCTCCCCCCCCTCTCCTCCCTCCCCACTCCCTCCCTCCCCCCCACTCTCCCTCCCTCCCCACTCTCCCTCCCTCCCCACTCTCCCTCCCTCTCTCTCCATCCCTCCCCACTCTCCATCCCTCCCCACTCTCCCTCCCTCCCCACTCTCCCTCCCTCCCCCACTCCCTCCCTCCCCACTCTCTCCCTCCCTCCCCACTCTCCCTCCCTCCCCACTCTCCATCCCTCCCCACTCTCCATCCCTCCCCACTCTCCATCCCTCCCCACTCTCCATCCCCACTCTCCATCCCTCCCCACTCTCCATCCCTCCCCACTCTCCATCCCTCCCCCCTCTCTCCATCCCTCCCCACTCTCCCCCTCCCTCTCTCCATCCCTCCCCACTCTCCATCCCTCCCCACTCTCCCTCCCTCTCTCTCCATCCCTCCCCACTCTCCCTCCCTCTCTCTCCCTCCCTCTCCCCTCCCTCCCTCCCTCTCTCTCTCCCTCGCTCCACCCCCTCCCTCTCCCTCCCTCCCTCTCTTTCCCTCCCTCCCCCCTCCCTCCCTCCCTCCCTCCCTCCCTCCCTCCCTCCCTCCCTCCCTCCCTCCCTCCCTCCCTCCCTCCCTCCCTCCCTCCCTCTCTCTCTCCCTCCCTCTCTCCCGCTCCTCTCTCTCCCTCTCTCTCTTTCCCCTCTCGCTCCCTCTCCCTCTCCCTCTCTCCCCCTCCCTCCTCCTCCCTCTCCCCTCTCTCTCCCGCTCTCTCTCTCTCCCTCTCGCTCCCTCTCCCGCTCTCTCTCTCTCCCTCTCGCTCCCTCTCTCTCCCCCCCCCTCCCCCCCCCTCTCTCTCCTCCCCTCTCTCTCTGTCTCTCTCTCTCTACCTCCCTCCCTCCCTCCCCCTCCCTGTCTCCCACTCTCTCTCTTGCTCCCTTTCCTTCTCTCTCTCTCTACCTCCCTCTCTCCCCCTCCCTCTCTCTCCCGCTCTCTCTCTCCCTCTCGCTCTCCTCTCTCCCTACCCCTCTCTCTTGCTCTCTCTCTCTCTCTCTCTCTCTCTCTCTCTCTCTCTCTCTCTCTCTCTCTCTCTCTCTCTCTCTCTCTCTCTCTACCTCCCTCCCTCCCCTCCCTCTCTCCCACTCTCTCTCTCTCCCTCTCGCTCCCCTCTCTCCCTACCCTTCTCTCTTGCTCCCTTTCCTTCTCTCTCTCTACCTCCCTCTCTCCCCCTCCCTCTCTCTCCCGCTCTCTCTCTCCCTCTCGCTCTCCTCTCTCCCTACCCCTCTCTCTGGCTCCCTTTCCTTCTCTCTCTCTCCCTCTCCCTTTCCCTTTCTCCCTTCCTCCCTCTCCTCTGTGTCTGTGGACTATGTATAATAGACTGATTAAACATTTACTGCAGTGGGCTAAATCAGGATCACACAGAGTGTTTCTTGGTGAACTTAAACAAATCACCTTTGAAACACTAGTTTACACCTCAGACACATGGTTCTGGGTCCTGTACCCTGTCAGATGTGGAGCTGAAATGTATTCCATTTAGAGTTTTCATCCCAAAACGACACCTTAAATACATCACAGAAGACGGATGTTCAGCTTCAAAACAATAAGTAAAAAAATCATATAAATAACATTCCACCCAGGAGGCCACTAGATGGCGATTTGGTCATTTGACTGCAGGAAAGGTGCTACGCGCTGTTGTCTAGAGATGTTTGCTTCTGCTGGTGTCTTGCAGAGCGCGCCACACTGGGTGGTTTTCCCAGTTTTCAGTGGAGGCGATTCCTCCCTGCTCTCTGTTCCCTGGACTTCCCTGCTCCGGCTTTGTCTGGGAGCAAGTGTTGGTCAAACAGGCCTTTGTTTGTGGTTAGTCATTTGGAGCACCACTGAGAGTCTGGCCAGGACAAAGACGTGTGTGTGTGTGTGTGTGTGTGTGTGTGTGTGTGTGTGTGTGTGTGTGTGTGTGTGTGTGTGTGTGTGTGTGTGTGTGTGTGTGTGTGTGTGTGTGTGTGTGTGTGTGTGTGTGTGTGTGTGTGTGTTCGTGTGTGTGTGTGTGTGTGTGTGTGTTCGTGTGTGTGTGTGTGTGTGTGTGTGTGTGTGTGTGTGTGTGTGTGTGTGTGTGTGTGTGTGTGTGTGTGTGTGTGTGTGTGCGTGTGTGTGTGTGTGCGTGTGTGTGTGTGTGTGTGTGTGTGTTCGTGTGTGCGTGTGTGTGTGTGTGTGTGTGTGTGTGTGTGTGTGTGTGTGTGTGTGTGTGTGTGTGTGTGTGTGTGTGTGCGTGTGTGTGTGTGTGTTTGTGTGTGTGTGTGTGTGTGTGTGTGTGTGTGTGTGTGTTTCTGTGGACTATGAGGCAATGCAGACTGAACTCGCTATGCCAGAGTAGATGGCTTTAGGCAGCGACCAACAATGTGTTAATGATAGTGATATGGATCATAATAGTCATAATTATAAACAATAACAATATTCTCGGGGTTTCACAGAACTTAGTATTATAGAATATTTGCACCTTAATAATGTATGTTCCAGGTATCACATCCCTGTGTAATTCTATACCAAATGCATGATACACTTTTAAGGTAATGTAATATATTTGCGGAGTTGGTCAGGGGTGAAGGGACATGCACACGTAAATATTTCAGGAGATCTTGAAAACTTAAGCCGCTGATAGAATTCGCAAATTCTATTAAGGGACATTGTCCTTTCTCTCTGCCGTATTCCCTAATCCTGTTTCTGTTCCATTACCTCAATTACCATTATCTCACCCAGAGGTGGAATCTGCACTGCGTAGCCAAGGACACAACAACACAGGGAGTGAGAGAGAGTGAGACAACGAGGGAGCCACAGATTGGAGGGAGGGAGCGAGAGAGTGACTGAGAGAAGCTGAGAGAGAGAGAGAGAGAGGAGAGAGAGAGAGAGAATGGGGATGGAGAGATAGTGAATAAGAGAGCGTAAGGACAAGGAGAGATGGGGAACAGGGGACAAAGGGAACTGTCCAAATGGCCTAGAGTTGAGGGATGTGTCAGCCTGGCCGTTTTGTTCTGCTTGTCAGTGATTGTGATGCGTGTTTGGGTTTGTGATGCGTGTTTGGGTTTGTGATGCGTGTTTGGGTTTGTGTAGCGTGTTTGGGTTTGTGTAGAGTGTGTAACATGTAGAGTGGGGGTAGCGGTTTTGCATATTTGGTGAATGGGTGGGGGCATATTACACGTGGAACGGTTGGGATACATTGTCTTGGGTGTGTGTGTGCACATGTGTGACATTGGTGCAGGTAGAGGATGTATACTTGGTATGATGGCAGAGGAGAAATAGGAGACTGTGTGTCTGGGGCTCAAGCTGCCCAAGCTGTTTAAAGCTGGCATCCATCTTTGTTTGCTACTGCCACCCTTCCAGACGTAGCACAGAGATGTCTGCTCTCTACCATGATAGATAGGGCATTACACACACTCTCACTCTCTCTCGTCTCCCTGTCTCTCCCTCTCTGAATTCCTCTCTCTGTTTTAAATAGAAGACAGTCCTACAAATTAAAAATGTATGTATTATACTTTTTCAGGCAGTGCCATGGTGTACATCTTACTGCCTGGCAAATGCTGCCATGTCCCTGACAGGCTGGGTGTGTTTGTGTGTGTGTTTCAGTTGGTGTGTGTGGGTGTATCTTCACAGCTTGGAACAGTGGAGTTATTTTAGGCCCTGTAAAGCGATCTGCTCAGAGTGGTGCATCTCCCCAGAGAGATGCAGTAAGCTGGGGAACTTTCAACACACACACATTTCCTTCCATCCAGTCTCGTGTTTCATGACTCTCCACGTCTCTGTGTGTGTGTGCCACCTTCTCACATCTAACATCACCTAAATGCCTCTCTAGTGTCCTCAGCTTAAGGGGGTTTAGTACTTTGCGTGCGTGTGTGTGTGCGTGTGCGTGTGCGTGTGTCAATATGAAAGTAGGGAGGCTGTAATATGTTAGGGTATGTGTGTATAGCCTGGTGCATTATGGTCTATATATGTGTGTGTATGTCTGACGTAGTGTGTGGGGGAGCTCACTT
>NC_068422.1:39818219-39855719 GCF_023373465.1 Oncorhynchus keta
TTTGTTGTCACAAGCGGCGGAATACTTCACTGGGCCACAATTGAGAGGGCGGTTCTAGTAATGCACTGCAAGAGGCTTTTCTTCTCTCTCTGTGTGTGTGTGTGTGTGTGTGTGTGTGTGTGTGTGTGTGTGTGTGTGTGTGTGTGCGTGTGCGTGTGCGTGCGCGTGCGTGTGTGTGTCTTTCTGTGGACTATGAGCCAATACAGACTAAATTCGCTATGCCAGATTAGATAGCTTTACGAAGCGTGTGTGTGTGTGTGTGTGTGTGTCACCATTCAGAGCAAATGATTACTACACTTGTATACTGTCTGTGTAAATATGACTTCAGTCTAAAATAAAATAAAAAAGTAGAGGCATACATTTTTTGGGATATCTGCTCAGTGGTGTCGTGTTTCTCTGTTAGGGGTTCTTTCTGTACAGCAATGGGAGTGTGTTCTCTGCAGGGACAGCAGTCATTGTTTGCTCTGTAGCAAGCCGAGAGACTGCTCACAGTCAGCTGGAATAAAAGTGCCCTAAAGCAGGCTAGAGGAAGCTGTGATCCTCCGCACACACACACACACACGGACACACGCACGCACACACGCACGCACACACACACACGCACACACACGCGCACATGCACACACACACGCACACACATACTACGTGTCCGGAGTCCTTTAAGTGAAAGCTGGTCATGTGGGGCATGACCTCGAAAAGAGTTGCTGTGTTTTTTTTCTTCCTCTCTTCAGTCTTTGTTAAGATTATCAGGCAGATAATTAAGATAGATTTACCCTGACATCATATGATGCCTTTCTAAAAATATGATAATATGTTAAACCCATAAGACAGTGAAGGATTAAATGCATTCAAATGCAGCACCGCTGAATTGAGCTAAACTCTTTAACACATTTCCTTTGGGATCAATGATGTGTATTCATTAATAATTAATTGATTGTTGTTGTGAACATGAGTCTGACTCTTTGTCCCCTCTTCCTCTTTGTCCCCCTGCAGGTAAGGAAGAGCCGAGTACCTACACCTGCACCACCTGTAAACAGGCCTACGGCAGCGCCTGGTTCCTGCTCCAGCACGCCCAGATTACCCATGGCTTCCGCATCTACCTGGAGAGCGAGCACGGGCATGGCAGCCCCCTCACCCCCCGCATGGGCAGACCTTCCTCCCTGGGTGGTGGCGCAGACTGCCCCTCGCAGCCCCCTCTCCACGGTCTCCACCTGCCCGAGGCCAGCCCCTTCAGCCTACTCCGCATCCCTGGATCAGGCTCGGGGGGCCGGGACGGAGGGGGTGGGCACCAGCGTTTTCCCCCGACGCCGCCGCTCTTTAGTCCCCCTCCACGCCACCACCTGGACCCCCACCACCGGAATCCAGAGGAGCTGGTGCTGGCAGCCCACCATCCGAGTGCCTTCGACAGGGTGCTGCGCCTCAACCCTCCCATGCCCCTGGACCCCCCATCGGCCATGGACTTCTCTCGCCGGCTGAGAGAGCTGGCGGGCAACACCTCAGGGTCCACTCCCCCCCACTCTCCCAACCAGCCCAGCCATATGCAACGGCTGCTCCAACCATTCCAGCCCGGTGGAGGAGGAGGTGGAGGGGGTGGCAGTGGGGGAAAGCCTCCCTACCTGTCCACCCCCCCTCCCCTGCCTCCCTCCATGCAGTCCCCCTCGGGTTCCCATACCACCCCCACCACCCCACTGCCATCCTCAGGCCCCCAGCCCTCCACTCCTCTGAAGACCAAGTCGTGCGAGTTCTGCGGCAAGAGCTTCAAGTTCCAGAGTAATCTCATTGTGCACCGACGCAGCCACACGGGCGAGAAGCCCTACAAATGTCATCTGTGTGACCACGCCTGCACCCAGGCCAGCAAGCTCAAGCGCCACATGAAGACGCACATGCACAAGTCGGGCTCGCCCAACGCCGAAAAGTCGGAAGATGGGCTCTCTGCAGCCTCCTCACCCGAGCCGGGCACCAGTGAGCGAATGGGCAGCGCCAGCAGCGCCCTCAAGTCAGTGGTGGCCAAGCTTAAGAGTGAGAACAACCGCCTGCGCCGGGAGAATGGAGAGGAGGAGGAAGAAGAGGAAGAAGAAGAGGAAGAGGAGGAAGAAGAGGAGGGTGAAGAGGAGGAAGAGGAGGGGGAGGAGGAAGAAGAGGAGAAGGTGGATGGAGCTAGGAGGAACAACAACAGTTACCACTTCAGCTTGAGTCTGGAGGCAGCACGGCACCATGAGAACAACGGCAGCATTGGGGTCGGGGGAGTTGGGGTTCGCCTGGTAGGAGGAGAGGAGGGTTCCATCCCTCGCTCACTGCCTGAGGTGATGCAGGGCATGGGGTTGGCGGCCAGCATGCAGCACTTCAGCGAAGCCTTTCACGCACACAAGCGCAGCGCCCTGAACCAAGAAAACCACATACACCACCACAACCGTGAGCACACACAACGCCAGCTGTGTGACGAGGACTCGGCGCTGGAGTCGGACCGTGGAGAGGGGGGCTGCATTTCGGCCGTGGCCATAAACGGGCGCGGCACGTCCCCCAGCGAAGCAGCCTCGGTGGGCCTCTCCAAGAAGCTGCTACTGGGTAGCCCTAGCCCCCTCAGCCCCTTCTCCAAACGCATTAAGCTGGAGAAGGAGTTTGACCTACCTACCCCCACCATCCCCAACACAGAGAACGTCTACTCCCAGTGGCTGGCCGGCTACGCCGCCTCCCGACAACTCAAGGACCCCTTTCTGAACTTCGGAGGGGACTCCAGACAATCGCCCTTCGCCTCTTCTCCATCGGAGCACTCGTCTGAGAACGGCAGCCTGCGCTTCTCCACCCCTCCTGGGGAGCTGGATGGGGGGGTGTCGGGCCGCAGCGGGACGGGGAGCGGGGGGAGCACTCCACATCTGGGGGCTCCGCTGACTCGTCCTGGCTCCAAGGACGGCAGCAGGCGCACCGACACATGTGAGTACTGTGGCAAGATTTTCAAGAACTGTAGCAACCTGACGGTGCACCGGCGCAGCCACACGGGAGAGAGGCCCTACAAGTGTGAGCTGTGCAACTACGCCTGCGCCCAGAGCAGCAAGCTCACACGCCACATGAAGACACACGGGCAGATCGGCAAGGACGTGTACAAGTGTGAGATTTGCCAGATGCCCTTCAGCGTGTACAGTACCTTGGAGAAACACATGAAAAAATGGCACAGTGACCGCCCCTTGAGTGCCGAAATTAAGTCGGAGTAGTGGGAGTTTCCCCTGTCATCAGTCCCCCCCCCCTCCCTCCCCAGTCCCCTGTAGATTCTCCCCTCTTCCTTTGCCAGTCCGATGGACAACGTGCTCTGCACCAGCACACCCCGTTTCCATTACTCGTTGAATGCATGATCTGTATCGGGGCAATACTATTGCATTGACGCAAAACTTCAAGCCTTTCTCTCGTGCAATAATTTACATGTTGTGTACTGTTTTTTTTTCTGCATTTTTATTTTCTTTTTTATAATTAGACAGCATGCATGGTATGTTTTGGCTAATTAAAAAAAAAATAGAAAATGTCCCTGGTTGGTTAGTTGTTGAGTAAAATGTGTTGCTGTTTTCTTGTTCGGGTTTTTATTTTCCCCCCAAAAAAAGAAAAGAAAAGAAAAGACAAGAAAGAAGTGACCATGCTGCATACATTCTGTAACACATATCATGTACAGCGCTGTGTCGTAACATGGAGGATGAACAGTCTTCAGCTTAACCTTCTCTGGATGACCTGGGCACTTAACCTTCGTCTTTCTAAAAGATGTTCTGTCCCTATGGGGTTTAAAACATAGTCTATGAATTGGCTTGATTACTGAACACAAAAAGCAGTGGCTGCCTTTGGATTTCTTCAACAAACAAAACAATAAGATGAGGATGTGTTAACATTTGAATTTGTACTATCATTTGGTAAAACAAAACAAAAAAAAAAGTGTGCCTTTAAATATCTTGAAACTGCATTGGTTAATAATCTTCCTATCTGCTATAAGCTTGGGGTCACGGCTGTATACTGGACACGGGTTGAATCCACCCCGAGTAAAGGTTCTTGCATCAAGTACCTGACTGCTAAAGTCGACTGTGACTTACACGATTAACTGATAATACCAATACAGATACTTTGGAGAATTCTGGTTAATCATCATTTAGCTACCTATTTCATGTATTATAGTGTCTTTACATTTTCAGCAGGCACGGTACAGGCAGTATTGTGTATAACTGAATTGTTTGTATATTTTATTTCTGGTGCGGAGGTACTGAACACAAAGGTACTCGGTCATGTACAATCCTAAATTCGCGGGACTTTTAACATTTTGTAAAGACCCGAGCGTTGACATGTATGTATCTACGGTAGCACAAACTTGTGATGCTGCTTGGATATTTCAGAGTGGAATCTCCCAGCACACCCTACAATATGAGGGCATTCGAGTGAATACAAGCTAGTCAAAAAAGTTACACAGAATTAGAAGCTAACAGAATGGAGTGTTTTGGGGGGGGGGGCTTTCTTTTTTTTTACAATACATTTAAACCTTCTATCCATCAGTGATGATTAACTATGAATTGCCTAAACTTGAAAGGAAGAAAAATGTTATTTAAGAAAGGCCATTGTACTCATGCCAGGGCTCTTGAAAAGAAAGAGTGGAGATTAGACAAAATAATCATACATAGGTTTGTAATAGAAGGCAGAGGTACTTTTGTTTTCTTTCTGTTTTGTACTGTTTGCTGTTTGTGTTGACGTGAAAGGAGAGCTTTTTCCTTGTTGAGTTGCAGACATCCACCCCGGTTGATGGTGAAATAGCACTTGTCACGCTGCCTCAGACACTGTACAGATACTCTAACATTGTTTAACGTTGGTACAACGTCTGTATAGCGGTCAAGTCTAAAGTTAGACTGTCATTTAAAGGACAAAAAAGAAGTGCACTGTTCAATTTTCCCAGTTTACAGGTTTACGCTTAAGGGAAAACTTGCTAAAATGCTGACTGATGGCTGACGGGGGTTCCATTGTTTTACATAGTGATGAATACAGAATCTGTTGCCAGCCACTCCATCCTTGACCCTCATCCTTCACCTTTGACCACCTCTGACCTTTGTTGTTTAACCCCAGGAAACGCCAGCAAAGCACTCAGTGCTGTGACTGGGTAAAAGCTCACTCAGCTAGATCACAAACTTGCTGCTCACACTGCAAGATTTTTTTTTTTTTTTGTACAAATCTTTTTTTTTGTATAAATATTAAAATGTTTTTTTTATTTTTTAAATAACACTTCATTATCTTTAGGGGAAACTGTATTTAAGTTTGTTGTTGTTTCTCTTTTCCTCTCTGTCTTGGTGGTTTTCAAGACTCGATCACAGTATATATAAAATGGAGAATAAAAACTGTGACTTTTTATTTTGCCTTGGCTCTTCGCGGCTCTTCAGGTTGAATAAAATTTGCATTGGGGAAAGGTTTAAGATGATATATGAATATATAATAGAGAACTTAAATATAGGAAGATGCACACTCATGTCAATTCCAATGCTTAAACACACTTATGGTCTTCTTTTTCTGTATTTCTAGAATGGTATTTGAATTCAATGTTCACTTAGAGTAGGCACTATAGTATTTATATTGAGGCTCGTATTTTTAACTGTTGCTTGTTCTCTCTACAGGTATTTACGTACCTTTTTTGGTAGTAAAAAAAAACAAAACAAGCTGCCACGGTTTATTTTTTTAATTTGGCAGGATAATATAGTGCAAATGATTTGTATGTTTAAAACATTGAATAAAACCCAATAAAAAAAAGAAGTATGCGACATTGAGCGCAGTGGGCCATAAAATGGCTGCCCACGCTGTGCTGGTTCCTGCTCACAGGTTGTACATATCTTTTTTAGTTTGGTTTGGACCTCCTCCCCCTGCTGCCATTCTGTATGCAGTGATGCAAGCTGACGTCGGGCTGTCCTGTTCTTGTGCTTCTGTCTTTCCCACCTCTCCCACCTGACTACATTCCAACATCTTAAGAAAAAAAAATGACTTCATATGCAGTACATCGATTTTAAAAAAAGCGTCAGAATAAATGAATTTAAAAAAAAAAAATCTATGTTTTGCAGTTTTATTTTTCATTGCCAAATACTAAATGGTGCTTTATATTTAGATTGGGTATACTTTCATATGCAAAGCATATTTAAAAATGAAAATGAATTGGAGACGCGGAGAAGCCTGCTTGAGTTGAGCCTTTTTTGTAAATGGCAATGCGGAATATTTTGTTATCAGCCTTTTCTATTCTTGTTCTGAGAGCTGTTTGTTGTAACCTGAACTTGAACTTTATCTTTTACTATGGGAGTTGCTATTTATTATTACCTATATGCTCTGTTTAAAATAGAGACATGGAAGGGATCTTTTTTTGTTATAATATTATTTCTTTACTTTTTAAAGATTGGCCGAAGGTCATTGGACAAACTTTTTGTTCATTTTATTTTGTATTTGTTTCTGATCTCTGTTCAGTTGTATTGGGGAAACCACTGTCTTTGTTTTCTGGCAGTTGTCTGCATTATCCTGTTCACACACCCATTTTGTCCCTTTATTGAAAAACAATTAATAAAAAACGAAAGTATAAATATGTTGTTTGTGTGTGTGCGTCCATGCGCGTGTGTGTTCATAGCTAGAGCAGCTTTAATGGCGTGGCTGTTGACAATTTGCATGCTAACTCTGAGCACATACATGTTACATACGTGTCACTCCTCAGTGGGGCGCAAGCATCTTAGAGTGCTGACAGTGTCCCCTCCCTCCCCCTCCCTCCCTCTCATCCTTCCCTTTTGTTTAACTACTTGCCACCGCCACCCCAAACACCATTGGCACCACCCACGCTTTCTTTGTTTGAGCTCACCCACGTTTACTTAAATATCATTACCTCTCTCTGTTTACTCAGATCTATTTAAAAGCATTAAAGCATTAACTCGAACATTAGACCCCCCTTGTAGGAGAGACACCTGGCAGCTGTGTTCATCCAATAACGAGTGTGTTTCGTTCTTCATAAGAATGACAAGTGTGTGTTTTGTTCTTCACAAACCACAGCCACTTGTTTTGAGGCCCTGTTTTGTGTGAGCCAGGCGGTGACACCTGAGCCACGGAGCATCACAGCACCTTTTTCAGTGCACCTTTTTTTATTCCCCACCTCTGGAGCCGTAGCAGCAGCAGGCGCCTATCTTCTCCTTGTTGAACAATGCGACCGGCCTCCGGCAGAGCCAGCCAGGCAAATAAAACAAATCAGCCGCATTTTCTCTCTCTCTCTCTCTCTCTCTCTCTCTCTCTCTCTCTCTCTCTTCAATTTCAATTCAAGGGCTTTATTGGCATGGGAAACTCTGTTAACATTGCCAAAGCAAGTGAGGTAGACAACATACAAAGTGAATATATAAAGTGAAAAACAACAAAAATTAACAGTAAACATTACACATACGATAAATTAAAACACTTGTGTTATAAACTCAGGAAGCATTTAGGCCTTTTCAGCTTTACTGGGGCTCCCGAAACTGGTTTATGTGAAAATCATAATGCATTTGTCACTGACTCACTGTTATAAAATCTATACAAGCATGACCCGCAGTCCCTATAAACGCCCATGGATGTTTCTCCCGCCAGTGTTTTACAGTTGAAGATTCTCCAAAGACTTGAGAAAGCGTGTTTTCACAGGTGGTTTTGTTATTTGGCCTGGGAGCGTTGCTGAATGGATCTTGGCCAAAGTGCGTGTGTGTGCTCTTGTGCATGAGTGTGTGCTCTTGTGCATGAGTGTGTGCTCTTGTGCATGAGTGTGTGCATGCCTGTGGCTATATTGCACATTACCGTGCTTGGCGTCTGTAAATGTATCTACCCTGTACAGCAGCCTACACGAGTCTGACCACTGTGGTATAGTGGGGATGGACACAAAGTAAATGCTACTTAAAAGCCACTCACTGACAATTACTCTACACAAACACTGAATAATGGACACACGGCAGATACATCAAGCTTAGTACGAGGTGGACTCTAACTGCTGTTCTAAGGTCAATCATGGTCAATGTATATGGGTTTTCCTTGCTATGGTGAAGGCTTGGATTGGGAAAGGGTAAGCAGATCCTAGATCAGTCCTTAATTGGAACATCCACAACATGATCATTTTGGCATTCTTTCTTAATCAGACAGATTGATCCCAATATAGCTATTGTGGATATTCATTTGCTACTGTGCTTCATCCTTACTGAACATTTAATAACCATTTAGTAATGGCTATCTCATAAAAAGGCCATCAGGGGCGAGTCATAGCCTCCAGTATCTCACACAGACCCAACTGAGAGGGAGGCGTAGAATTCATAGACAATGTGACACACACACACACGTGCGTGAAGCATGCATGTTCAGCTTTTGTCAACACTTTTGGTTATGTTCTTTGCTGGGACCATGATTTGCCAGGCCATGGAGTGAAAGTTCAAAGTTCACCTTTTTATCAGTGTCCCTGGCCTTGACTGGCCATCCTTATGTGACATCATAAATCCAACTCTTTAGCTCTCTCCCTATAGCTTCGCTCTCTCGTACCCTCTCTCCCCCCTATCATCGGCTCTTTTGGCAATCCACCTCTCATTTCCTATTCCTTTCTTTTACTCTCAACCTCTTTCTCTCTCTACCTCTTTCTTAACCTTTACCCCTCCCTCTCTTCCCCCTTCTCTCTCTCTGTGTATGGTGTGACTGGTGTAATTATTGGCCCTGTCCTGGCCAGGGTTGTTTGCTGAGCCCACAGTGGTTTAAAGTCTATAGATAGACAATGAGCCCAGGAAAGCAAGGTGCAGACACCACAGATAAAAGTTGAGACTAGGCATCTGTGGGGCAGGGTGAGAGAGGGCGATGGGGAGAGCAGAGAATGTTGGGGGGGGGGTTAAGGGGGAAAACTGGTCCCTCCTCCATTCTTATTTCACCCCTCCCCCACTCCCTGCCTGTGTCTCAAGGAGTGAATGGGGACAGGAATGCAGACAGAGAAGAGACCTCTTGGACAGCCCTTGTGTCCAAGTCAAGAAGTAGACAAAACAGACACTATCTGTCCCCTATGTCAATATGCTCACTAATTCCGTAAAGTACACCCTTCTGTACTATGTCTCAATAGTTGGGTCTCACCAGGGCTTTTCTCTCGTTTGTGACCCCATAGAGAGTCCTCACCTACTCTACACACACACACACACACACACACACTACATTACACGTACGTACTGTACATTCTCTGTGCATACTCACATGTACACACACGCGCGCGCACACACACACACAGGGCCGTTTCTAGCATTTTCAGGGCCCTAAGCAATATTTAGTTGGGCCCCCTCACCCACCTCGCAGGCAAAAAAAATTGTGAACCCCCTCTTGGTGGAGGAGAGAAAAATGTGTACAGTAGCTTTAAAGTTCTACACATTTTGCCATGGTGCACAGAGAAAATGTTTCAGTTTTAAAGCCAATTTCATGCTGTTCCACTCATTTTGCCATGAGGGGAGAGAAGACTTGACAGTTTTATCACAAATTTCCAGCAATTCCACACATTTTGGGGTTGAGAGACAAAATTGCAGTTTTAAAGTTTATTTCCTGCAGTGGTACACATTTCACCGTGGATGGAGAGAAAATGTTGCAGTTTTACAGCTGATTGCCTGCAGTTATACACATTTTTCCATGACTTATGCCATATTCATAATTTCTTGAGAGATATGAACAAAAACAATGAAAATTAAATCCTGAAATATCTCATTTACATAAGATTTCACACCCCCAAGTCAAGACTTTTTAGAAGAACCTTTGGCAGTGATTATAGCTGTGAGTCTTTCTGGGTAAGTCTCTAAGAGTGCTAGAGTACTATTGGTGTCACTACAGGCCCTGGTTCGATCCCGGGCTGTATCACAACCGGCTGTGATCAGGAGTCCCATAGGGCGGTGCACAATTGTCCCAGCGTCGTCCGGGTTCGGGGAGGGTTTGGCCCGGGCTAGGCTGTCATTGTAAATTAAGAATTTGTTCTAAACGGACTTGCTTCTTTAAATTAAATATGTTTGAAAATATGCAAAGTGGTACTCAGTAATGTGTTCATTTGGAAATGTTCACTCTGTCAATTAGGTTAATATGCTGGAGTAACTACAAAGTGGAAGTTACTAAAATCCTCAGTTTTCTCCTATCACAGCCATTGAACTGTGTAACTGTTTTAGTCACCATTGGCCTCATGGTGAAATCCCTGAGCTGTTTCCTTCCTTTCCGGTAACTCATTTAGGAAGGACGCCTGTATCTTTGTAGTGACTGGTTGTATTGCTACACCATCCAAAGAGTAATTAATAACTTCACCATGTTCACATGGATATTCAATGTCTGCTTTTTTTTTTACCGATCTACCAATAGGTGCCCTTATTTGCGAGGCATTGGAAAAGCTCCCTGGTCTTTGTGGCTGAATCTGTGTTTGAAATGCATTGCTCGACAGTGTCACCTTGCAGATAATTGTAAGTGTGGGGTGAAGAGATGAGGTAGTCGTTTAAAAATCATGTTAAACACTATTATTGGACACAGAGTAATTGCATGTGACTTATTATGTGACTTGTTAAGCACATTTTTTACTCCTGAACTTATTTAGGCTTGTCATAACAAATGAGGTTGAATACTTTTTGCCTCAAGACATTTCGGCTTTTCAGTTTGAATTACTTTTCAAAAACAAATCAACAAATATAATTGAACTTTGATATTATGAGGTATTGTCTGTCGGCCAGTGAAAAAAAGGTAATTTAATCAATTTTAAACTCAGGCTGTAACACAACAAAATGTATAGAAAGTCATACTTCCTGACGGCACTGTAAATGTATATTTCTCTGAGTATTTTAGTATTTTGGCCTGAATCAACTATTTAATATATATATTTTTTTGTGATATCCAATTGGTAGTTACAGTCTTGTCCCATTGCTTTTCAAATCATTTCCTATAAATAGTCAGTTATTGGAGAACATTTTTAAATACTTATTTCAAATACTATTTTCAAATACCTGGGTAAAATGCATGGGAATGTATTTGAGTCAGTGTATTTGAGTATTTTCACATACATACCAATACTACCCAAGTGTATTTCCAAATACATTCCAACATTCAACTAGTCTTTTTACATACTTCGAAAATGTATGTGAAAGTAATTTGAAGTAGTATTTGAACAAAGGCCTGGTGTGTGTGCATCTGTATTTGTTTGTTTGTGTTTGTGTGATAGCAGCCAGGTTGCTCAAGATCCACTGCGAAATTTGACGTCGGTCCAGGTAAACAGGATGTCGGGAGAGGACATCAAAACCTTCTTGGAGCAACCGTGAGCACTACTACCATTAAGTAGGCTTGGGATTTGATAGACCATTGTGAACTATAGTGGTGTATGGGTGTAATCCCTGAGCTCTGGCTCCGAGGGTCAAGAGTTCAACTGCAGTGCTAGGCACACATTTATTTAAAAAACATGTTTTTTCCATAACCCCCCCCACCCACCCACCCACCCACCCACACACACACACACATAACTCCCTCGATCCCTGGATCTCAGACCGTTTATGTGACACAATGTGTCTCGATCTCAAAAGGCTTGTCAAAACCAATATAAAATAGCTTTTTTTGTAAAGCCAGACTTTAAACAAAATATCGGACATAAGTGCATATAAAAGAGTTGATTATTCAACTTTACCGTAGTCCGTTTCTCGGTATGGTAAGGGAAAGGGGATGCCTAGTCAGTTGCGTAACTGAACGCATTCAAGCGAAATGTGTCTCCAGCATTTAACCCACTGCTGTTATTTCACAGGTGAAAATGAACTAAATCAGGTCACCAGGTTTCTGCTTTCTGAGTAATGGAAGAGAGGAAAGAGAAGAAAAGGGGAAGGATTGGTATGTTCCCTCCTGCCTTACACCCCTTGGGCACATTGTATTCCAAATGAACACTCACTCACACACCACATGAACACAAACATGCTTGTACACTTTTCTCAACGTTTCCCAGAAGACCATTTCTATGGAACACACCCTTTGCCCCTGAGCGCTGGCTGGTCACATGCTTGACCTGTTCTACTGGCCCAGCCACACCTTTGCAAATACACGTGGATGCACGCAAACACACAAGCACACACACACACACACACACACACACACACACACACACACACACACACACACACACACACACACACACACACACACACACACACACACACACACACACACACACACACACACACACACACTCATACACAATCATAGACACACATACACACCTGTTTTTGACCTCACCCGCAAGTGATCTGAGTGCTGAGTGATGCTGGGAGGCTCTCTAGGTAAGTAAATACGACCGCATGAAAGACGTCTCTCACACACACACGCACGCACGCACGCACGCACGCACACACACACACACACACACAAACATACACACAAACACACTTCCCATGTCTGTGTAGGTTCCAATGGGTTGCTGTAGTATTTATTTGTTCCTGCTGTTTATTAAAGACATTGCTGATTGGAGAGTGTCTATCATTACAGCACATTGCTGCTACTAATTAACCTCCTAACAATTGACAATAGGCCATGCCGTTTACGTGGCTATGCTAACACGGTAACAATTACCGAAATACAGAATTATCACACAGAAACATCGTTCACCGAGGCAAACGCCACATAATTAAGGGAAGAGTTTGTGTGTGTTCATGGCATGAACCACACACACGCACACACACACACACACACACATGCACGCACACACACACAGGCCAAATTCTGATCTGGCCACAGCATAAACAGCCTGTTTTGGATTAAAAAGCAGTGAACTTTTGCCACGTAAATGATTCAAATTTCCCTCTCACTCCTCTTTTCTTTCACCCAATCTATTTCTCTTCTTCCTTTCGTTCTCTTTTCAAACGCTCATTAAACCAGAGCACTAATGATCGTGTAAATGAGAGCACTTTAACAACTCAAACCAAAGTTGATTCTATTTATTTGTGTTTAACGCTCTGCTCTATATTTCCAGTGGGATGTGTGCAAGTCTATTAAGACAGAAGCTGTTTTACAGTATGTCCTGGAAATAAGCTATTTTTGGTGGGAAACCTTCATTCAAGAGCCTCCGTCTGTATGTTTTCCTTGTTGACAAGCTGAAAGGAACGTTGTCACTCAACATGTGTGCATTGTCCCTGACACTTTATACATACACCTGGTTCCACGCATGCGAACGCACACATGTACACACTCCCTCTGCTGATGTGATACTCAAGTTACGAGGAAGTTTGTATGGCATGACATGTGACCCAGTCACAATTTCCTGGAGTAATTCCAAGAACAAGTCTGTACACTCAAATACTCCATCGAATGTTCTCAAACACATGAGCCAGATCTGGTTGTTTTGGATTGATTGCCACTGAAAAAAATATACATTGGAGCTCTGTTCAATTAGCCCCACTGACCCTTGATAGCCTGTGACTGATTCAGACCAGGGAAAACAGATATGTGCCACTATCTGAGCAATCACAGCCTTCAATTGATCCGAACCAGAGGGAGAAGATAAAACCAGCAGACACTACTGGTGCGTGAGGTCCAGTGTTACCAATGACTGTCTTATGTCAAAGGATTCATCCTGTTTGTTGTCAGTGAATGACTGACATTAAGGGGATGTGGATGTGTGTGTGCAGTGAGTAGATGGTGGCGCTAGTGGGGTTATGTGGGGCGGCGTGCGTGTGTGTGTTTGGTCGTGGCGGTCTTGCAGTGTCCTGGGGGGCTTGGGGCTTGAATGTCAGTTTCTCTAATAACGGGAATCGGTGAAAAGGTCAGACTCAGTTGCCTGACCAGCGCCAGGCGTGTGTGTGTGTGTGTGTGTGTGTGTGTGTGTGTGTGTGTGTGTGTGTGTGTGTGTGTGTGTGTGTGTGTGTGTGTGTGTGTGTGTGTGTGTGTGTGAGGGTGGGTGGGTGGGGTAGGGGAGGGGAGGGCTGGGGGGTCTGCCACACCAAGTGCGGGAATTGATTGTCTAGCGGAAGGAGAGGAAATGAGGAGCAAAAAGAAAAATGTAGATCTGGTGAGCGTGGAGAGCAGGACAAAGAGAGGGAGGAGGAGTGTGTCAGAGCCAAATTCAGATATGCATGGCTGCTTTTTAAATGTTGGTCGATCCTTTATTACTCTCCTCTCTCTCGCTTTGTCCTTCTGCCTTCCAGCATACAGTTACCTGTGTAAGAGCAAGGACACTGTCCACACACACACACACACACACACACACACACACACACACACACACACACACACACACACACACACACACATATTCAGGAAATAAAGCATATACAGTATATATTAAATTCAAGAATTTTAAGTATCATTTTCAAACCACCTTCAGTTATTTTCACAATTGAGTAAATAATGCAATAGATCCAAAGCCAGGACAGGTCAAATGTGTATGAAGGGTTTGTCAAAGTCCAAAACGTGTTCTCACCGCAGTATTCTAGAATATTGGACCGTTGGCTCTCGTATTTTTGTTTTTCTAAGCGAAGCAATTTCCCCAAGTAGTCTCAGCGACGTGTAGCTGTGTTACAATGCGATGCTGGACTATCGCATCTTAGCGTCTGTGGTCTGATTTACGCTTTACTCATCAGCTAACTCTCTGTTATTGTTACTTAGGGGCTTGTACAGGTTCCTCACCCCATCCTCTCCCACTCCCTCTGTAAATACTCCCCTCCTGTCTATGTCTCCTTGTCCTGCAGCCCTGTGGGTCAGATTACAGCAGAGCTGGGAGGCTGGAGTTGGTCAAGTGGTCTGTACAAGGTCAATACCAATGGAACACCCTGAGCCAGGGAGGCGGAGGGGTAGATAGGGGGACAGAAGTGGTTGGGGGAGACTTAGTCTTGCGTGCTCCTCACCTTCTACCGACCAGAGCCAACACAGGACCAGCAGGCCACTGATACACAATCTATCATCTACACCCGCACCTCTGCTCGTCTCCCCTGACAATACATAGGAGAGGGAAGAAAGAGGTAAAGAGGGAAATATACAGTATATACACAACGCGATGGAGAGGGGGAGGGAAAAAGAGCTAGAGAGCGGTGAATGTGACTAAATCGAGTGAAAAGAGAGCGGTGAATGTGACTGAATCGAGTGAAAAGAGAGCGGTGAATGTGACTGAATCGAGTGAAAAGAGAGCGGTGAATGTGACTGAATCGAGTGAAAAGAGAGCGGTGAATGTGACTGAATCGAGTGAAAAGAGAGCGGTGAATGTGACTGAATCGAGTGAAAAGAGAGCGGTGAATGTGACTGAATCGAGTGAAAAGAGAGCGGTGAATGTGACTGAATCGAGTGAAAAGAGAGCGGTGAATGTGACTGAATCGAGTGAAAAGAGAGCGGTGAATGTGACTGAATCGAGTGAAAAGAGAGCGGTACGGTTCAATAATTCAGATGAAAGGAGTTGCTGGAAGAAAGAGCAGAGTTAACTGTGTGAGCCAGTCAGCCTGGTCATTAAGTCCTTTCCTTAGCTCCCATATCAATACATTAGCCAAGACAGGTCACATGTATTTTACATGTTCCTCTCTGCCTGAGATTGATATGAGCATAATGATGTCCTCTTCTCTCCCGTCCATTGGGAAGGGGCGGGATAGTGTGTGTGTGTGTGTGTGTGTGTGTGTGTGTGTGTGTGTGTGTGTGTGTGTGTGTGTGTGTGTGTGTGTGTGTGTGTGTGTGTGTGTGTGTGTGTGTGTGTGTGTGTGTGTGTGTGTGTATGTGTGTGTGTGTGTGTGTGTGTGTGTGTGTGTGTGTGTGTGTGTGTGTGTGTGTGTGTGTGTGTGTGTGTGTGTGTGTGTGTGCGTGAGAAGGGGTCAGGCAACACACGGTAAGGTTAAAGGCCTACTAGCGATACTCCGGTCACACCCCTGACCTGAACTTGCCTGTAAAGCCGTGAGGTCCTGAGTGTGTGGTGTGTGCATGAATGCGTGTGTGTTTATGTTTCGGGTTGGTTCCCGATGGTTGACAAAAAAAATCAGCTGACAGGTGGAATGAAACTAGAACTGACTCCGTAGTCTACGTTCAGAACAATTATATTTCGAGTCGGAAAACGTTTTTAAGATAGTATATTTTTTATAAACCCAGGAGCTTGTTGCGAATTCCATTAGGCAATATGAGTGTTGAGTAGGACATAACCTAGGCCTAAGTTACCAGTGAGAGAGTGGAGCAGGGAACTAGCCATCAGTAGCCTATTCGTGTGGTGCTGAAACATGCCTAACTTATTGTCAATGACTCCTAGCTGAGGTGAAAATAGTGTAACAGGAGAAATGAAAAGATAGAAGAAACACCTTTCATTCTTAATTCATGGAAGGGTTTCCTTTAATCCAAATTCTGAATAAACACGCAGATACATCAAGTCAAGCAGGGAATGGGAATAGACTTTTAGCCTACTACTCTGGAGCCATAAAAACAATGAAATAAACTATTTGTCGGGTCACGGATTGGCTCTCGGAACAATTATACAGTATGTGGGTGGGTCGGGTTGCAGAGAAAAATCTGTCCTTATGTCGGATATCGGATGGGGCTCGGAATTGATGTGGCCGGCACGGGGGGGGGGGCACCAAAACATGGTACCGATGCAGGACAGTGTTCATGTGTGTGTGAGTGACAAAGGGCAGCTGTCCCTTTTACTGTAGACCCCCTTCATTCCCTGACCTTGTTCCACCTCCATACTGACGACTCAAATCAATGGCCACCATCTCATCCACTAGGCCATGGCCATGTATCTCTACACACTATAAACCAAGATGGTTAATTAGTGGTGTTGTAGGACTGTTTTTCTGTATTCCTGGCTGACCCAGTGTGTGTGTCCAGAGTTTGGTCACTGAGGGCCCGGTGATGATCTGTTCTCTAATCTGAGGGTTCACCGCCATGAGCCGGTTGAGTGGACAGCTTTTAGAAGCACCGCAAGGCCATGGCATTACCACACATGCGCACACACACACACACACACACACACACACACACACACACACACACACACACACACACACACACACACACACACACACACACACACACACACACACACACACACACACACACATTGCTATTACTGGTCACTCACTCTAAGCTGCTGAGGGCAGCCACATGACACCACGACTCTGATCTCTCTTTCTCTCTCTCTCTCTCTATTTCTCACTTTTGGCCTCTCCCTCGTTACCCCTATCAAATCCTCTTCCTCCTTGCCCCCACTTTCTCCCTTCTTTTCTCTCCATATCTTCCCTCTGTCCCACTCTATCTGTCCCTTCCCCTCCCTCCCCCTCTCCCTCTCCCTGGCTGTCTGTAGCTGGTGTACCCTTGCTCAGGTCTGACAAGGTTATGGCAGTGTGTTCAGTGAGTATATATTGATTTCCTCCACCACAGATCCCTGCAGCCAGGGGGGGATTTGCTGTTTCAGATAACACTCTGTCTTTACTCTTTATAACTGCAGCCCCCCTCTGTTGTCCTCTGCACCCCACCTGCCCCCCTCCCCCTCATCCATGTCCCACCGCTTTCCCTCAGGGGTGAGAGGTGTGTGGGGGGATTGTCACACTGTCCTCCACTCGCTCCCCCTTTCATCTGTACGTCCAAGCCCCCTGCCCCTTGTTAATGACCCGGCAACTTTCTAGTCACCAGGGCTGCTGTCCTCTCTCTCCCTCCCTCTCTCTGTCTCTGTCTTCTCTTGTGCTTGTGGACCACGTAACAGAAAAACTGAAAGAGTGAGAAGCAAACACCAAAATGATCAAAAGGTTGACAGTACACAACTAACAACATACGAAAATAGTCAATAAGCAAAATGTGCTTTTTTCTCAAACCCAAAATATGTATTTTTAACATAAAAGCTGCTTCAGTTATGTGATTGTTTTGGTGATGGTTCTGGCTGATTCGCTTTTGTTAGGGAAATCAGCTTTGATTGGGGGGTGGGGGCTTGAGTCTGTGAGGGTTGGAGCCCAGACAGACAGAGGCGTGAATGGCGCTCTGCCAAAGCCAATAAGAGGCTGCATTAGAAGCCAGAGGGAGTTAGATATTCATGCATTATTCATCATTAACCAAAATATCCCTGAGATGGTTGGGTGGGGGGGTGGGGTGGGGGTGGTGGTGGTTGTGGGGGGCATATTGTCAGGATTATATGTAGTAAATTGTTAGAATATGTAATAATATTTAGTACTCAGTGTCTGGCATTCCATCTATTGAGATTGACAGTTTTGTTCTTAGGCAATTTGTATTTTATTTGTGCATCAGTATCTGTCACCTTTTGGGGACAGAGGGCACACTGCAGGCATTGTCATGCTGTGAAGGGAGTGAGCGAAAGAAAGGGAAAGAAAGAGGTACAATGAAGATGGTTATTGGATTGGAGCTCATTGGACATAGATAAGGCCCAGAGGTTCTCCTGACCCTGTGACCTGACCAGGGAAAACTGCAAGCTCTAGCATTAGACCAATGTCCAATCTGCAACTGCATTTTGGATCATGATGCAGTAACCTCTATAGGATTGGTGTCCCCCCTGCGGGATGGTTGAGCTACGTAGGCTAATGTTATTAGCATAAGGTTGTAAGTAACAAGAACATTACCCAGGACATAGACATATCTAGCATCACTTCTCTGGACGGTTCTGACCTAGAATATGTGGACAACTACAAATACCTAGCTGTCTGGTTAGACTGTAAACTCTCCTTCCAGACTCACATTAAGCATCTCCAATCCCAAATTAAATCTAGAATCTGCTTCCTATTTCACAACAAAGCCTCCTTCACTCATGCTGCCAAACATACCCTCGGAAAACTGACTATCCTACTGATCCTTGACTTCGGCGATGTCATTTACAAAATAGCCCCCAACACTCTACTCAGCAAACTGGATGCAGTCTATCACAGTGCCATCCATTTTATCACCAAAGCCCCATATACTACCCACCAGTGCGACCTATATGCTCTCGTTGGCTGGCCCTCACTACATATCCGTCGCCAAACCCACTGGCTCCAGGTCATCTATAAGTCTTTGCTAGGTAAAGCCCCGCCTTATCTCAGCTCACTGGTCACCATAGCAACACGCACCCATTGCACACGCTCTAGTAGGTATATTGCACTGGTCATCCCGAAAGCCAACACTTCCTTTGGCCGCCTTTCCTTCCAGTTCTCTGCTGCCAATGACTGGAACGAATTGCAAAAATCTTTGAAGCTGGAGACCTATATCTCCCTCTCTAACTTTAGGCATCAGCTGTCTGAGCAGCTTACCGATCACTGCACCTGTACACAGCCAATCTGTAAATAGCACACCCGACTACCTCATCCCCATATTATTACTTACCCTCTTGCTCTTTTGCACCCCCTTATCTCTACTTGCAAATCATCATCTGCACATCTATCACTCCAGTATTATTGCTAAATTGTAATTATTTTCACCTCTAGGGCCTATTTATGGCTGACCTCCCTACTCTTCTACATTTGCACACACTGTACATACATTTTTCTATTTTTCTTTTGTGTTATTGACTGTAGGTTTGTTTATGTGTAACTCTGTGTTGTTGTTTTAAACAATGCAACTTAATATAATGTTTACATACCCTACATTACTCATCTCATATGTATATGTATATACTGTACTCTATATCATCTACTGCATCTTTATGTAATACATGTATCACTAGCCACTTTAAACTATGCCACTTTGTTTACATACCCCACATTACTCATCTCATATGTATATACTGTACTCGATACCATCTACTGCATCTTGCCTATGCCGTTCTGTACCATCGCTCATTCATATATCTTTATGTACATATTCTTTATCCCTTTACACTTGTGTGTATAAGGTAGTCGTTTTGGAATTGTTAGGTTAGATTACTCGTTGGTTATTACTGCATTGTCGGAACTAGAAGCACAAGCATTTCACTACACTCTCATTAACATCTGCTAACCATGTGTATGTGACAAATACATTTGATTTGATTTGATTTTGATTTGATTTTTGTCGCACTGCTTTGCTTAATTTGGCCAGGTCACAGATATAAATGAGAACTTGTTCTCCACTGGCCTACCTTGTTAAATAAATAAAGGTGGAATATATATATATATATATATATATATCTGATATGGGCAGAAAGCTTAAATTATTGTTAATTTAACTGCACTGTCCAATTTACAGTAGCTATTACAGTGAAATAATAGCATGCTATTGTTTGAGGAGCACAATTATGAACTTGAAAATGTTTTAATAAACCACATTTGGGCAGTCTTGATACAACATTTTGAACATATATACAATGGTTCATTGGATCAGTGTAAAAACGTTGCACATACACTGCTGCCATCTAGTGGCCAAAATCTAAATTGTGCCTGGGCTGGAATAATACATTATGGCCTTTCTCTTGCGTTTCAAAGCTGATGGTAAAAAATGTAAATACGCAGGTTTTTCTTTGTATCATCTTTTACCAGATCTAATGTGTTAAATTCTCCTACATGAATTAAACATTTCCACAAACTTCAAAGTGTTTCCTTTCCAGTTGTATCAAGAATATGCATATCCTTGCTTCAGATCCTGAGCTAAAGGCAGTTAGATTTGGGTATGTCATTTTTTGCGAGAAATTAAGAAAAGCGTCCGATCCTTAAGAGGTGGTGTGCCAGCATTCAGACAAAACAGGCCCTTCGCAATATGTAAAATACAATTGCAAGGAAAACAAGGTTTGGAAAGCAAATGGCTCCTGCCAGACTCGGTGGCAGGACAAAGTGACTAAGGGTGCAGTTGAAATCAAAACAAATTAATGTGAACAGAACCAAGTGTACTTCTTCAATGAACCAAAATTGGTTCCATATAGAACCCTGTATGGGAATTATGGCAAGGGCTACTGCCAATAAATCATAATATTTTCAGCTAAGAATAAAATAGAATGAACAATTAAATAACGGACAAAAGAATATAAGCGTCATTTTGAGATTTTATTATCATTACATTCATACCCAAACAAAAATAAATCAGATAATGCAAACACACTCAGTTTGGAAATATGCACTGGTTTGCCAGGCAGGCGTCTCTTTCTTTGAATGATGGCCCACGTCAATGTTGACACCAACTCTGGCTGACTTCTCTATGGAACAGTACAGTATGGGTTGTTGCCTGGCTGCTTGCTGAGAAGAAGAAGAAAAGGCAAACAAATAAAGGAGTTAATCTGCCGAAAGGAAGACAAGAATGCAGACGTATAATCATGATGCCGCAGAAGAACAACTTGTAGTCATCGGCAGCAGCAGCCGAAAGAGCACATCCTCTGCCTCTGATAGTTGGGTCCCTGCCAGACTCTGAGCAAAACACATCGGTAGTATTTTAAAAGTCATGTAAATGATTAACTCTTGAATCACCAAGACTTATAAATCATGTAGATGCAGTACATACCTCCTCTTAGTCCACTGCCCATCACGCGCATTCAACAGAGGTCAGCAACATTCAGTCCAGTCTGCCTCCATGAAACATAGTCCTCTCACGGGTTAATGTACATCATTTAGGGAAATTAAATCCTGTGTCCTGTGTGTATTTTCACAAGTCACCATGTATCTTAGGTATCCAACACAGCTATCACACGTGCACAGCATACAGAGACGATTTTGAGATGGATTTCTCCTGCAGCTCCTCAGCGGGTTGCTGCTGGAGTATTTGATGTTTTATTTATTTAACCTTTATTTCACTAGACAGGTTAGTTAAGAACCAATTCTTACTTACAATGAGTAAAACATATGCTAAACCAAACAGTAGGAATACCTTACTAATATTGAGTTGTACTCCCCCCTCCCCTTTTGCCCTCAGAACAGCCTCAGTGTTTGGGTGAATGGGCTCTACAAGTGGTCAAATTTTCCACAGGGATGCTGGTCCATGATGACTCCAGATTCTTCCCACAATCGTGTCAAGTTGGTTCGATGGCCACCCCTCAGAGCCTGGTTCCTCTCTAGGTTTCCTCCTTGAATCCTACCATTTTAGGGAGTTTTTCAGAGCCACCGTGCTTCTACATCTGCATTGCTTGCTGTTTGGGGTTTTAGGCTAGGTTTCTGTATAGCACTTTGTGACATCGGCTGATGTAAAAAGGGCTTTATAAATACATTTGATTGTGACTACAAACTAAAATACTGAAATAAAAGTAACAAATATGTCACGCCCTGGTCGAAGTATTTTGTGTTTTTCTTTATGTATTTGGTCAGGCCAGGGTGTGACATGGGTTTTTGTATGTGGTGTGTAGCTTAGTGGGATTGTAGCTTAGTGGGGTGTTCTATGAGAGTCTATGGCTGTTTGAAGTGGTTCTCAATCAGAGGCAGGTGTTTATCGTTGTCTCTGATTGGGAGCCATATTTAGGCAGCCATATTCGTTGGTTGTATTGTGGGTGATTGTCTTGACGTCCTTATTCTGTGTTAGTTTGCACCAGTTTAGGCTGTTTCGGTTTTCATTACGTTGAGTTTGTGTTTTGATTCGTGTTACGTTGTTTTATTAAACATGGATCGCAATCGACACGCTGCAGTTTGGTTCGACTCTCCTTCACCACATGAAAACCGTGACAAAATAGCTAATTGCCAATGTCAGGTTGGGTATTTATCTCTATTTGGCATGTAGGTTTATTTGTAAGACTTAGCTAGCTTGCCAAGATGTTTATTAAAAGTAACCTTAGCCTACCTAACCTTGAGCTTCCGAGTGGTGCAGCGGTCTAAGGCACTGCATCTTCATGCTAGAGGCGTCACTACAGACCCTGGTTAAATTCCAGGCTGTATCACAACCGGCCATGATTGGGAGTTCCATAGGGTGGCGCACAATTGGTCCAGTGTTGTCCGGGTTTGGCTGTGGTAGACCGTCATTGTAAATAAGAATTTGTTCTTAACTGACTTGCCTAGTTAAATAAAAAAAGCTTTTCCCTTTCTAGCAAGCTAACGTTAGCTAGGTAGCTTACAAACAGTGGTCAAACTCTGAAACCAACTCATAGCTATCTAGCCCAGTGGAACTCAACTCTTACCCTACGAGGTCCTGAGCCTGCTGGTTTTCTATTCTACCTGATAATTGCACACACCTGGTGTTCCAGGTCTAAATCATTCACTGATTTGAAGGGAACAATGAACAAATGCAGTGGAACTAGCTTTGGGGTCCAGAGTTGAGTTTGAGGGAACTAGCCTATAGTTTGTCACATGAATATGGCTTAATGTACTTGAATTACATAATGCTTACCTGAATAAATTGAAAAACGTGCTAATTGGTAGGGTATTGGAAACCATCGTCCTCTTGAGTTTTCATGTTGGAATGGCAGTTGGTGGGCCATTCATTTGATTTGACCAAAAGGTTCTATAGAGAACCCCAATTAACCAATTCTTAGAGTGTATGCAGCATCATTAATACGGATATACATTGCAATGCAAAGCAGCTAAAACTAACATAAAAGCAGCTACTGTATCATTAGCTGTTATTTCAGCGTTTGCCATGACTGTTAGTTTCTGTTCGCTGCTGTTGGCTCAACTCCACGTTCGCCTACAATCTGCGGTAGGGATGGAATCCTCAAGGTTCTCTGCCTTCAATGGGTTTATATATAGAACCTTCTTTAATCTCGTCCAAAGAATCAAGAGGTTCTATATAGAACCCCAAATAACCCTTTTTTTCCAAAGTGTGTAGTCCACTCTATACAGTGACAGGGCTTAACCTTTCGGTTTTTACTGACATGCTGCAAGTTCATATGGCTGGTTATGACTTCTTTCTGTAATCAGTAGACCACATTAAGATGGGTTTATCATAAAGCCTTCTTTAAGTGATGTGTAATCCAAGAATGTTCCAGTATCTAATCTTGGGAGTGGTACACCCGCGCTTGTGTGCACTAATGTACACAACAGGATTTAGTGATCCTTTCTGATCACCGAGTTATAATTCTGCATTCACTGTTGTGTTTACGTCTATATCTTAGTCATATAGCAGACACTCATATTTACTCCTCCAATTAGCGAGGATAGAGCAGCTTGCTATGGATAGTTGATAGTTGTTTACACGTTTGATTTGTCAGATGATTTCATTGTTGAGGGGAAAGAGCAAGAGAGAGCGTGTGACATGACGTGAATTGGAATGTGTTTAGGCTATTGCTAGCATCATAACTTCACTGAAATGCAGAATTACACTACATTACCAGAAGTAGGTTGGCAAACATATCATTCCAAAATCATGGGTATTAATAATATGGAGTTGGTCCCTCCTTTGCTGCTATAACAGCCTCCACTCTTCTGGGAAGGCTTTCCAGCAGATGTTAGAACGTTGCTGTGGGGACTTCCTTTCATTCAGCCACGAGAGCGTTACTGAGGTTGGGCAATGATGTTGGGCAATTAGGCCTGGCTCTCAGTCGGCACTCCAATTTATTGCAAAGTTGTTCGATGGAGTTGAAGTCAGAGCTCTGTGCAGGCCAGTCAAGTTCTTCTGCACCGATCTCGACAAACCATTTGACCTCGTTTCGTGCACGGGGGCATTGTCATGCTGAAACAGGAAAAGACCTTCTCCAAACTGTTTCCACAAACTTGGAAGCACAGAAGAGTCTAGAATGTCATTGTATGCTGTAGCCTTAAGCCTTTTCTTCACTGGAACTAAAAACAGACCATTATTACTCCTCCAACAAACTTTACAGTTGACACTATGCATTCGGGCAGGTATTGTTCTCCTGGCATCCACCTAACCCAGATTTGCCAGATGGTGAAGCGTGATTCATCACTCCAGGGAATGTGTTTCCACTGCTCCAGAATCCGATGGAGACAAGCTTAACACCACTCCAGCCGACGCTTGGCATTGCGCATGGTGATCTTAGGCTTGTTGTATGGCTGTTCGGCAATGGAAAACCATTTCATGAAGCTCCCAACGAGCAGTTATTTAGCTGACTTTGCTTCCAGAGGCAGTTTGGAACTTTGTAGTGCGTGTTGCAACCGAGGACAGATGATTTTCACACGCTACAAGCTTTAGCGGTCCTGTTCTGTGAGCTTGTGTGCCAATAACAGCACTTACAGTTGGCCGGGGCAGCTCTAGCAGGGCAGAAATTTGATGAACTGACTTGTTGGAAAGGTGTCATCCTATGACGGCACCACGTTGAAAATCACTGAGCTCTTCACTACGGCCATTCTATTTCCATTGTTTGTCTATGCAGATTGCATAGCTGTGTGCTCAATTTTCTACACCTGTCAGCAACGGGTGGGTCTGAGATGGCCAAATCCACTAATTTGAAGGGTTGTCCACATACTTTTGTATATATAGTGTATTTACTAGACATAGGGAATACACCGAGTGTACAAAACATTAGGAACACCCTCTCTTTCCATGACATAGACTGACTAGGTAAATCCAGGTGAAAGATCTCTTATTGATGACACCCGTAAAATCTACTTCAATCAGTGGAAATGAAGGGGAGGATACATGTTAGAGAAGCATATTTAAGCCTTGAGACAATTGAGACATGGATTGGGTATGTGGGCCATTCAGAGGCGCACCGGTTTAAGTGTGTCAAGAACTTCACTCAACAATTTCCCATGTGTATCAAATATAATTAACCACCCAAAGGACATCCAGACAACTTGACACAAATGTCGGAAGCATTGGCATCACCATGGGCCAGCATCCCTGTGGAACGCTTTGGACAACTTGTAGTCCATGCCCCAAATAATTTAGAGTAACTAAGTGTTAGGAAATGTCTGTATATGTTGCTGGGAGCTGTAGCAAAATGAAAGAGTGTAACTGCTGTCCTTGTGATCTTGGCCTGTAAAAAAATGCAATATTTATCAAGATAATTGAAGTCCACAAAGATTTCCAATCAGCATTCCCTGTTGAAAGTATATGACCTTCTCTCTCTCTCTTTTTCCTGGGCACTCATAAAGGGTTCTTGATTTAGTTGATTACAGATGGCGGGGCAGTGGTAGTGTCAGTGATTATTATAATAACACACTTGACTAATGAGGTAGCATGTTTGTATCAGCCGTGGGATCTTGACTGAGTGGCGGGTGGGGAACGGGGTTGTCCAAAGCAACTCCGTCCCCTGTTTTGCATGTGAAAGAAGCGCAGGCTTTTCTCTCTGTCTGAGTCTGAAGGGGAGGGACCCTCAACTGACCAACATGCATCAATCTCAGTGAGGGGATGCGATGGGGGAACATGAAGTGCAATGTGGTACCTGCCAGGAAGCAATCCCCACTGCATACCAACCGTTGCACGCCAAAAATATAAGTCCCTCATGGCAAACCCTATAATCACAACCTCCCGCCAAGCCAGCACCAAACCCAGACAAAAAACTGTCCAAAACGTGCGAATGACCTCCCTCTTATAAAGAAACAAACATCCTCTATGAAATAGATCTATCTTGTTCTGTCATCCAGAGACCTCCAGACCTTGGCACCTACAGTCAGGGGGCATCCGCACAAAAAAATCAGAATGGTGACATTTGCGTGGTTTTCTATCGCTCATTTGCACATCACGTCAATGATATCATGTCACCGTGTGGGACTGTGGGTCAATTAACATTGTCGGATTGGGCGCCCTGATTCTAGTTTGTGAGCTAGGCAGGCTACTGCCTGGGAAGGTGTCACACTCAGAAGTAAGAGATGGGGAGGGGGGTGGGGGTAGGTTGACCTCAGGTCTCCCCACTGGCAGCGGGGGAACCTATCAAATAGCACACCTCTAACTTTGTACAGTACTAATGCAATTAGTCAAATTAATCACACTACGAAATACTACCAAATAAACCATCATTTAGACTTGACTCTTGGTTGACAGTGTTGAGGTTTGGGGAATGTATTGCCATTGACAGGCTGAGAACTACATAATGGAAATTAGGTTTGTAATGTTAACACGGCTTTACTAAAATTACATTGGCCAATACAGTACTGTAAACAATACATGATTACAATACAGGTGGAAGGCCTTATGAACGCCATCCCCATGAGCGCGCCACTACCCCTCCTCACCATGGGTGAGGTATGCAATGTCATCAATTCCGACATATGTCAGGCTGGGATGCCAAAAGGTTTTTCATGAACAATGAGGGCATTTACTGAGATGTCGATGAGAACCTATGGCCAAATGCTCAAGACCGGCTTGATGAACAACTAGTGACTGCTAAATGTTTCTGTCATTCATTTTATTTGTTTCATTTGACTACAGTACACCAATGTTGTAATTATATCTGAGCAATACATTTATTTTCGTATCAATGATCACCCCTTTGATCACAAATGGGATAGAAATGATGGAAATGAGATTTTCAGTCAATTTTAATGGATAGTCCAAGTGTATTGCCTAATGTAAGTCGCTCTGGATAAGAGCGTCTGCTAAATTACTTAAATGTAAATGTAATGTAAAAACAGTGAAATTCAATGCAATTGACACTTGGTACTGTAGAATTACATTCAAAAGGGCAATTTAAAACATGTATCTTGCATTTTTTTGCTATTAGATTAAGACAGGCGCCAGCGGGACACCTGTCAACAGCTTGCTGTGAAATTGGGGTCGCGCAATTCAAATAAATAATCATACATTTATGGATATTAAACATCTAGGTACATACAAGTGTCTTATATCGGCTAAAAGTGTATATTATTGTTAATACTGCATTGTCCGCTGGATAATAGGCTTCACAGCGAAAGCCATACGATTGTTTGAGGATGGCGCCCCACATCAAAAAAAAATCTAGAATCTATCTTGTTAGATAAAATCCTTCTTTATATTCCAAAAAGTCACCATCAATTTGAGTAATCCCCCCCTTCAACATGCAGAGAAAGGAATCCAAAAAGCTACCGTTAAACTTTGTTAAAAACAAGTCAAAATACATTTCCTCAGGTACCCTAAAATGTAATTACACTATAATATTTCATACGGAAATAAGTATGTTCAATAGAAAAGAAAAATAAGTGCGCATCATCTTCATCGCACGCACAAAGACTGATTTCCAACTCTGACTCCCAGTATCAAAACGCTAAATTATTCCTCGTTTGGGAAGAAACAAGCCTGAAACCTTGAATAAAGACTTTTCACATCTAGTAGAAGCCATAGGAATTGCAATCTGGGAGCTGGAATTGCATATAACCCATAGCTTTCCGTTGTAAGAGCACGGGCTCTCAAAAAAATATTATGTTTGGTTTTTCTTTGGATTTTCTCCTAGAATATCAATTGTGTTATAGTCTCTTACATTATTTTAACATTCTACAACCTTCAAAGTGTTTTTTATCCAACGGTACCAACTATATGCATGTCCTGGCTTCTGGGCCTGAGTAACAGGCAGTTTACCTTTGGCATGTCAGTCGGACAGGAAGTGGAGAACAATATACCCGAGCCTGATTAAAACACGGATGGTGTATTGAGAAGATGAATGTAAGACCAGTTTTGAGTTTTGCATTCGGTGTTAAGAAAATTCACCACATACTTGTGAAAATAGCACCAAAAGGATTGAAAAAAAAACTGTAAGAAGGAAGGGTATCCGAGGCGGCCTTCCCAGACAAGCACTTACATTTCAGCCAGATGGGGCACAGGGAGGGAGGGGCAGAGGGTGTTGTAGACCGTGGGAGGGGAGGGCTGGTATACTGTGGACTGTGAACTGGTAAGTTACCGTTGTACACTGAACAAAAATATAAATGCAACATGTAAAGTGTTGGTCCCATGTTTCATGAGCTGAAAAAAAAATCCTGACATTTTCCATACATGGAAAAAGCTTATTACACTCAAATGTGCATGAATTTGTTTGCGTCCCTGTTAGTGAGCATTTCTCTTTTGCCAAGATAATCCATCTACCTGACAGGTGTGGCATATCATTAAACAGCATGGTCATTACACAGGTGCACCTTGTGCTGGGGACAATAAAAGGCCACTTTAAAATGTGTAGTTTTGTCACAGATGTCTTTGAGGAAATGTGCAATTGGCATGCTGACTGCAGGAATGTCCACCAGAGCTTTTGCAAGACAATTTAATGTTAATTTCTCTACCATAAGCAGCCTCCAATGTCGTTTTAGAGAAATTAGCAGTATGTTCAATCAGCCTCACAATCGCAGACCACTTGTAACCACGCCAGCCCAGGACCTCCACATCAGGCTTCTTTACCTGTGAGATCGTCTTAGGGGTGGTGGGGTGGTGCTGAGGAGTATATATGTCTGTAATTAAGCCCTTTTGTGGGGAAAATGTAATTTTGATTGGCTGGGCCTGTCTCCCATGTGGGTCGGCCTGGTTACTAAGTGGTTGGGCCTATGCCCTCCAAGGTCCACCCATGGCTGCACCCCTGCCCAGTCACGTGAAATCCATAGATTGGGGCCTAATTAATGTATTTCTGTTGACTGATTTACTTATATGAACTGTAACTCAGTAAAATCTTTGACATCTTTGCATGTTGAATTTATACTATTGATCAGTATATGCATTTATGTGAGTGTGTGTATTTGTGTGTGCATTTTTAGATGTGTGTGTGTGTGTGTGTGTGTGTGTGTGTGTGTGTGTGTGTGTGTGTGTGTGTGTGTGTGTGTGTGTGTGTGTGTGTGTGTGTGTGTGTGTGTGTGTGTGTGTGTGTGTGTGTGTGTTTGTGTGTGTGTGTGTGTTTACTTGGCAGAGCCCTCTTCCCATATTGTGTAAGAAGAAGTGTTCCATATGCAAAGCGCTCTGAGCCTCAGCCTTGAACCTGCACTAATCGATTTGTCTGTGAAGCCAAGGTGATCACACTGAGACCCACAATGCACCTCTTGCTTTGTGAAATCACAGGCCCTCTGCCAGTCACCTCTGTCAGTCAAGGCAACACTGAAGAAAATAACAGGATGGAACTTTAACCCCTTACACTCTGTCAAAAGAATTTTTGCACCAAAGCTATTACAGTTTTGTGTTTTTATATTAGTTATTATTTCTGTTTGTTTTACGATTTTTATTTGAAATTCAGTTTCAGCTAGTTTTCCGATCTGATTTTCTAGTTTGTATTTAGTTTTTGTTTTAAAAATATTTCTATTTCGTTTTTAAATTATTTCTTTTCAGTTTTAGTGTTATGGGGTGTTCACATCATGCAATTGACTTCCGACTGGGAACTTCCGACTGGGAAATGTCCATTGAATGACCATCCAAGTCGTATTTATAAGTGGGAAACTCTGAGAAGAGTTGTGACGTTTCACCATTGGCCTTTCACCTTTTCAACCAAAAGATGACAACAAATCCGCTGTTGGCAATTACACACTTGTGGATAATGTAGCTAGTTTGACCATATTGTCAATGTTAAGAAAGCTAGCTAGCTAACTTTACATTAGCAATGTTAGTTAGCTTACCTAGCTAGCTATGATCTTATTGGTTGAAGAAATGTTATGACTTCAAAGCACTTAAACACAATGTCGGACTTACGAACTACTTAGGGGGTAGCTCAGTTTTCATATTGCAGATAAATTTGAGGTTCTATTAAAGTAATTGCTTCCATAATTTCTAATCCCCCTTTACTTATTTATTATTAGTTCTCTATTTATTATTACTACGACCTTACTACCCCTCCCCTGATTGGAGTAAACTAACTGACATCAACACTTCCACTCCATTCTGTTTTTATTCTAATTCCATTGAGCTCCAACAATGAAGCTTAATTATTTCAAACGAGATTGTCACTATTTAAAAAAAATACTTTTAACAGCAACTGCTGATGTTGTTTGCATTAAGTCACCACTACTAGAACAAATTATTATACTGAACAACGATGTAGAAATATATTTAAATTGGAGCCAAAATAGTTTACATTTCAGTGTGATTATGAACAGTAAACAAACAATCTTTATGAAGAAACTGACAATATATAACACAGAATATGGCAGAAATAAGGCCCCAAATAATTATAACAAGGTCAATTCAGCTTTGCAGGAACAGGTACTGGAACTACAGGAGTTGTTGACATCTCCATGGCCAGGTGGAACAAAGTCGTCTGCTATACAAATTATACTATACAAATACTCACATAAATACAAGACAATCACACAAAACAGCTAGCTTACGTAGAGGCAAGTAAAATACTACAGTATTAGCGTGCAATGGAGAAAATACATTCACTGTGTTCCGGTTTGACTGTGACCTGGTGTCGTTAGAGGCCCAGATGGCAGTGGGCAGGAAGGATCTCATTCATATTGATGTTAATGATTTTGACTGGGTCACTCTCTCGCTGAACAACAAACACAAAGAGATCTTTGAACAGACACAAACACAAACTACTTAGATCATCATTCATTACCAAGTTTACTGACAACTCCATAATTGATTGTGGTCATTGGGGACTCTATTCAATCAGATCCACTTTAGCCGAAATCCACATAGAGGTTGTTTTGGCTGTGTTGGAGGTTACCTGCGTTAAAGCTGTCAAATTCACAAGCCCTCCTGGCATTATAACTAAAGCGGACATTGGATGTGGCTGCACAGAGTTGCATTAAGAGAAATCCCATGCAGCCTTGTTTACAAGTTTGAACACTGGAATGTGAGATGTAACCCAGCTAACAAATCTAGGGAGAAAGAATGTTTTGTATTGTTACACCTGATGTTCCCCTAATGTTTGAATGTCCAGTTTTCCATTCTATCTATGTTAGCAAAAACCTCCTGAGAACCTTTTTTATCATGTTTTGGTGTAAAGTTAGGAAAGCGTTCCCTTAATGCCAAGCAGAACTTAGTTACTGTCCTCAGAATATACCATTTTAATGTTCTAGATGTGTTTTATGGGATGTTGCAAGAACATTCATGTGTCCAGTTTTCTGAGCTTTAAGAGAATATTCCGTCAATGTTCCACCCAACATACACAAAACGTGGTTGCCATGTTTTCAGAATATACAATTGTAATGTTCTAGACATGTTTCATGGGACTTTGCAAGAACATTAATGCCCCAAGTTTTCTGAGGGTTAGTATGGTGCCAGGACAACAACCTCTCCCTCAACATGATGAAGACAAAGGAGATGATTGTGGACTACAGCAAAAATAGGACAGAGCACGCCCCCATCCTCATCGACGGTGCTGCAGTGGAGCAGGTTGAGAACTTCAAGTTCCTTGGTGTCCACATCACCAACAAACTAACATGGTCCAAGCACACCAAAACAGTCATGAAGCGGGCACGACAAAACCTATTCCCCCTCAGGTGTCTGAAAAAATTTGGTATGGGTCCTCAAAATCCTCAAAAGGTTCTACAGCTAAACCATCGAGAGCATCCTGACTGGTATCGCAACTGCTAGGCCTCCGACCGTAAGGCACTACAGAGGGTAGTGCGAACGACCCAGTACATCACTGGGGCCAAGCTTCCTGCCATCCAGGACCTCTATACCAGGCGGTGTCAGAGGAAGGCCCTAAACATTGTCAAAGACTCCAGCCACCCTAGTCATAGACTGTTCTCTCTGCTACCGCACGGCGAGCGGTACCGGAGCTCCAAGTCTAGGTCCAAGAGGCTTCTAATGGCTACCCAGACTATTTGCAAATGGCTACCCCCCTCCACACCACTGCCACTCATCTATGCATGGTCACTTTGATAACTCTACCTACATGTACAAACTACCTCAACTGTCCGGTTCCCCCGCACATTGACTCTGTACCAGCACCCCCCTGTATATATTGTTATTTTTTGCTGCTGCTCTTTAATTACTTGTTACTTTTATCTCTTATTCTTATCCATATTTCTTTGAAACTGCACGGTTGTTAGGGGCTCGTAAGTAAGCATTTCACTGTAAGGTGAAGGTTTTGTATTTGGCGCATGTGACTAATAAAATGTGATTTGATTTGATTTATTCTGGACAGGGCATAACTATACTGGGCTGATGAGCAAATGCCCTAGATACATCCCTTAGTGGTTAGGGTTTTCGTCAAAGGTGCTGGTGGTCTGGGTTTGAGATGTGTTAGGGGAGCCACCCTATTCTCACACTTGGAAACCTTCCTGGCAAATCACAGGAACATACCTATGAGAACATTAGTTAATTACCTAATTAGACTCTTAAGGGAACGTTCTCTAAAGTTGTGGGCACTGATAGAAATCCTCATTATTTAGTTAAATGATTTTCAATTTGATATTTTTCCTTGTATTTTTCCTTATTTATATATAGCCTATACTTTCTCGTTCTGAACTTCTAACGTGAGTGGGACGGGTGTGGAATCGTGACAATGATCAAGAGCGGCTGCTCACCGATTTGACAGCTCCAACGCAGTTACACCTCTGACACCATCAACACATCAGTGATGCAGCTGTCGGCTATAGCCTGTTAACACTTGATCTGATTGAATCTAGGCCTTAATGTCCTCTGTCTTTCTCTCTGTGTTTGTGTGTCAGAGGGAGAGACTGTCGGTAACATATATGTGACTTGTTTCAGGAAACTACGGTGAAACTTTGGTGAAACTGGAGGGTGTGCAATTCAAATAAATAATCATAAAAATTATGGATATTAAACATTTAGGTACATAGAAGTGTCTTATACCTGTTAAAAGCGTAAATTTGTGTTAATCTAACTTCACTGTCAGATTTACAGTAGGCTTTACAGCGAAAGCATGCCATGCGATTGTTTGAGGACGGCGCCCCACATCAAAATATTTTTCCACCGGCACAGGTTTCATAAATTCACAAATAGCGATTAAATATTCACTTACTTTTTTGAAAATCTTCCTCTGATTTGTCATCCCAAGTGTCCCAGTTACAACATGTAGTGTCGTTTTGTTTGATAAAATGCTTCTTTATATCCCAAAAAGTAAGTTTAGTTGGCGCCATCGATTTGAATAATCCACTCGTGTCCTCTTCGTCTCATGCGCATACACAAATTTCCAAGTCTGTGTCCTTGTAGTAAAGTTAATTATTCTTCCTCATTTTGGAAGAAAGAAGCCTGAAACCGTGAACAAAGACTACTGACCCCGAGTGGAAGCCATAGGAATTGCATAGTGGGAGCTAGATTGAATTATTTTCCTATACCTTCCATTGGAAGAGCATGGGCTCTCAAAATGTTCTAGATGTTCTCCTACCATATGTATTTTGTTATAGCCTCCTACATTATTTTAACATTTCTACAAACTTCCGAGTGTTGTATTTCCAATGGTACCAATTATATGCATATCCTGGCTTCAGGGCCTGAGCTACAGGCAGTTTACTTTGGGCACGTCAGTCAGGCGGAAATTGAGAAAAATAGACTGTATGGTAGTGGTAGCATCATGCTGTGGGGATGTTTTTCAGCGGCAGTGATTGGGAGACTAGTCAGGGTCGAGGGAAAGATGAACCGAGCAAAGTACAGAGAGATCCTTGTTGAAAACCTGCTCCAGGGCTCAGAATGGGGTGAAGGTTCACGTTCCAACAGGACAACAACCTTATACAGTTATTTAAGAAAGCTGTACATAAAAAAGCTTGCGATTAACAAATAATATGCATAATAATGTAGGCAGTTCATGCGAAGGATTGTTACCCACAACCAGGATTGTTAGCTATAACCAGGATTGTTACCCACAACCAGGATTGTTAGCTATAACCAGGATTGTTACCCACAACCAGGATTGTTGTCTATAACCAGGATTGTTACCCATAACCAGGATTTTTAGCTATAACCAGGATTGTTACCCATAACCAGGATTGCCATTACAAAAATAAAATTTTTGGCAAGCAATTATTGTGATTTATCCTATATTGTCCCGAACATCATTACCTCATAGCAACAGTTGTAGGATACACACACACACACACACACTTAAAATGTACCCTTAAAATTTGCGTGCAAAGTTGTCATCAAGACAAAGGGTGGCTATTTGTAGAATCTCAAATATGAAATATATTTTGATTTGTTTAAAACATTCTTGGTTACTACATGATTACATTGGTGATATTTCATAGTTTTGATGTCTTCACTATTATTGTACAATGTTGAAAATATTAAAAACAGAGAAAAACTCTTGAATGAGTAGGTGTGTCTAAACCTTTTGACTGGTAGTGTATATATATTTTGTAAATAGCATAGCTCAGTATTTGTATTATTTATTTTATAGTCCTTTTTGCTCATCTTTATCAATGTTGCCCAGAAGTATGGACCTGACTATAGAAGGTGAGAGTAGAGGTAGATTGCATTGTGTCGTAGAAACATAAAGAACAGACCTGTGTTGCTGGTGGAAAATGGTCTTGCATGTGTTTCAGTGTTATCTGTGTGGCCTGCTGTGTTACCCTTATAGAGGTCAATGAGTAATTAACATGCCCTGTATGTCCTCTTTAATAACACCTTGTTGAATTACATTTGGTACCATTATCTGTCACTATCACCCTGGGTAGCACCTTGCTGTCTCTGACCTCCTGTGTATAGCTCGCCCTGGCATCTGTGTGCTTCTGCTTATAACCACCTGCTGTGTGTTCATGTACACAAACAGACACACATGCATATGCACACTCACACTCACACGTGCGCACAATCTCTGGTCAGACACAACGAGGTCACTCTAAGACTACACACAGCTTGGCCACAGTGTGAAGTCCGTTCCAGACATCAACAGAGACACACATGCAGGTGCAAGCTGTAGCAAGGGCACACACACACACACACACACACACACACACACACACACACACACACACACACACACACACACACACACACACACACACACACACACACACACACACACACACACACACACACACACACACACACACACACACACACACACACACACACACCAACAAATCTATGCGTCTAAGCCAATACTTTTATCCCACAAAGCCAATGTGTTTCTCATTTTTCATTCATCAAGCTGTTTAGCAGTGGCAAATTGAAACGTGTGTAACTGCTCATACAATTGATCAAAGGCCACCTATAAGTAGGTGTGTCAGCCACGTTGGAAAATGAGTCTCTTCACAGAAAATGGAAGCACTTCAGCTGCCAGCTATTCCTGGGCTGACTTCTAAGGGTTTTAGCATGCACAATGTGGCTCGGGCTGTCACAGTGTGGATGTGAAGGCAATGAGAAAATGTTTCAGCCCTGTGTATTGGTGGAGGGAGGAGAGGAGCGGAGGGGAACTCATTTAATTGCTTGAGGGAGCATGACAATTGAGTGGAGAGAAAAGGGAGAAAATCTCGCAGAGTATTGATCACCTCAACTCTTCCATTCCAACTCGGACCCCCTCCCGTGCCTCTCGTCTTCCCCTAATTTAGATTTCTCTCTGTGTGTGTGTGTGTGTGTGTGTGTGTGTGTGTGTGTGTGTGTGTGTGTGTGTGTGTGTGTGTGTGTGTGTGTGTGTGTGTGTGTGTGTGTGTGTGTGTTTGCATGTATCTTACTGTGTGTGTCTTTGTGAGCCTTTTTGTGTGACTGTATGCGACTGTGTATGTCTGTCTGTTTTGTGTTATAATGCGTGTGTATTGTGTATTAATGAATACTTTTGTATTAGGCTATGTGTTTGTTATGCAGTATATGTGTCTGAGTGTGCATGTAATTATCAAAATGAAATGTATCAAAATGTATTGGTCACATACTCTGAATACAACCTGCACACACTGTATGTGGGAGATATCCCTGATTGATTCCTTTCCCACAGTGTAACCCTGTCTGGCGGATCTCTTCCTGTTCCTCCTCAATTTTCCCTAACCCTAAACCTAGCCCGAATACTAAGACTAACTTTAAGCCTTAAGTTAAACCTAACCTTAACCCTAGCCCTAACCCCAAATCTAACCCTTAAGCGTAAAATAGCATTTTAACAAATTCAGTACATAAAAAAGTCCTAAAACTCTACGTGGTCCTGAAAATGTAGGGAAAGAACACACACACACACACACACACACACACACACACACACACACACACACACACACACACACACACACACACACACACACACACACACACACACACACACACACACACACACACACACACACACACACACACACACACACACACACACACACACACACAGTCTCTCCTGACCAGTCACATCTCCACCCATACCTTCACCCTGACCAGCACCCTGGCACCTTAGCCAATGATAGGACAGCCTGCGTGTGTATGACAAAGACGTCATGAACTGTTGATATGTTTAAACTCTCAGATTAAACGGTGTGCAGATTTTAGTAGAAAGAAGAGGAAGGGAAGTTCTACTAAGGTACACAATAGTACATTTTGGTAGACAGAAGGTGCTCTTTTGTAAAAGGGGTGAATTGGTCATCAAAAAGAAAGGAGGACCAAGGAACTCCTCATTTAATTAATTTAAATTTCTTTATTTGTATGGCATGTTCAATAGAAACAAAGTTTTAAATATCTGACGCGTTTCGGCTGCATGGCCTTCGTCAGGGACGAAGAGCGTCGGATTTTTAAAACTTTGTTTCTATTGAACATGCCATACAAATAAAGGCATTTTAATTAATGATTTGAAGAGTACCTTGGTCCTCCTTTCTTTTTGGTGTGCAGATATTCTCTATCTTTTAGTATGATAACAACCATCACACAGCACTCTTGGACTCTGCACATATTGGGTGTAATATGGAGGAAAATGACAACCAAAGGCCTCAGATTTCTCTCTGCTATATCCAGAAACCACTCAGCTAAGCCTGAAAGGGACATCTTTTCCTCTCCATTCTTTGCATTCATTTC
>NC_068422.1:39858219-39968219 GCF_023373465.1 Oncorhynchus keta
GTGTGTATGTGATTAGCTGATACGATATACTGTAGCACACAGCAAGAGAGACAGACCAGCATAACTCAGTCATCTTAACTCAGTTTTCACCCCTTTCACCCCTCCCTCTCTCAGGGTCAGCTCGATGAGGTGAAACAGGAGAACGGCAAGATGATAGCAATCTGTAAGTCATTCAGAGAGGACATCAGTTCTATGTGTGAATCCATGATAACAATGACAGACAAATCAGAGCGCGCCCACAGGACTGGAATATCCACCACCGGCCCAGGTGACATGCCCAGGACGAAGGTGGTCAAGTTCCTAAGGTACAAGGACAAGGTAGCTGTTCCGGAAAGAGCCAAGAACTTGAGAGGAACGTGTATCTTCCTCAAAGAGGACTATCCTGAAGCTGTGCGCCAGAACAGGAAAGAACTGATCCCAGTCATGAAAGCTGCCAGAGTGCATGGGGGCACTGCTTACATTCGCTATGACAGGCTCATTGCCCACCCTCCCTCCCAGAAGCCTGGAAGGGATGAGAGAGCCAAGCACACACACACACACCAATTGATTAATGGAGTGCTGAATGTATTTTTTTTTTATCTTGCTTTGTTTGCTCTTTTCCATATTATGTCTATCCCTGATAAGCTTTGGTGTAATGTACTTAAGTAAACATACTTTGCAGTTCAGTCGTTTTTTGGGATAGCTGTACTTTACTTTAATATTTATGTATATATATCTTTTTTATAATGTATTATTATCATTATATATATTTTTTACCCCTTTGTCTCCCCAATTTCGTGGTATCTAATTGGTAGTTACAGTCTTGTCCCATCGCTGCAACTCCAGTACGGACTCGGGAGAGATGAAGGTTGAGAGCCGCCCGTCTTTCGAAACACAACCCCCCCAAGCCGCACTGCTTCTTGACACAATGTTTGCTTAACCCAGAAACCGTGTCAGCGTGCATATGCCTGGCCCGCCACAGGAGTCGCTAGAGCACTGTTGGGACAAGGACTTCCCAGCTGGCTAAACCCTCCCCTAACCCGGTGGACGCTGGGCCAATTGTGCGCTGCCTCATGGGTCTCCCAGCCTGCTGCAACACAGCCTGGAATCGAACCAGGATCTGTAGTGACACAGCTAGCAATGTGATGCAGTGCCCTAGACTGCTGCTCCACTCGGGAGGCAATATTTTAACTTTTTCTTTTACTTCACTACATTATTAAGAAAATAATGTACTTTTTACTCAATACATTTTAGTTACATTTTGAATGCTTAGCAGGTCAGGAAAATTCTCTAATTCACACACTTATCAAGACAACATCCCTGGTCATCCCTACTGTCTCTGATGTGGCAGACTCACTAAACACAACGCTTCATTTGAAAATGATGTCTGAGTGTTGGTGTGCCATGTGGGCTATTCCTAAATAAAAATAAAAAAGAACATGGTGCCGTCTGGTTTGCTTAATATAAAGAATGTGAAATTATTTATACTATTACTTTTACTTTTGATAATTAAGTATATTTAAAAACCAAATACTTTTACTTTTTTACTCAAGTAGGATTTTACTGGGTGACTTTCACTTTTACTTGAGTCATTTTCTATTAAGGTATCTTTACTTTTACTCAAGTATGACAATTGAGTACTTGTTCCACCGCTGCTGATAAGCTACCCAGGATAGGACTAAAAATATCCCATATTGTCAAGACTTCCGCCGAAGTTGGCTCCCCTGCCTGTTCGGGCGGTGCTCGGCGGTCATCGTCACCGTCCTACTAGCCGCTACCGATCCCTTTTTCGCTTGTCTGTTGGTTTTGTCTTATTAGTTTCACCTGTGTGTATTTTGGTTTAATTAGCTTCCCTATATGTAGTAGTTTGACCCACCCTTGTTTTGTGCAGGATTGTTTTTTGTTACTCTGTTGGTTGTGGTTTCATGTTGGTATTTCCGGACTGTTTGGTCCTGTGTTTGGGCTGGTCTGTTTTATACCCTGTATGTTGGCGTGACCGTTTTTTGCCAGAGAATAAATTACGATTTACCAAACCCTGCTCTCTGCACCTGATTCCAACCCACCACTCCTAGTCGGCTGTGACAGAATCCCGCACCAGAACATGGAATCAGCAGGAGCAGCCGCATCTCCTCTCCCATCGATGGAGGAAAGGGTCCTCCATCATACCAGCGTTCTTCATAGGATTGGTTCGGCCATGGACCAAATGATGGAGAGGATGGATCGATGGGAGAGGAGTGGCCTTCCCACCAGCACCCCCTCCTCCAGCACCTCCTGTTCCTGCTACCGCATCTGGCTCCGTGGCTCTTCGGCTGACGCTCCCACGGGAGTATGATGGAACGGCGGCTGGGTGTCAGGGTTTCCTTCTACAACTGGCACTGTACCTGGCTACCGTGCGTCCTGCTCCCTCCGGAGAGGAGAGCGTGAGCGCCCTCGTCTCCTGTTTGACTGGGGGAGCTCTCGAGTGGGCCAACGCAGTGTGGAATGGTCCGGACTCGGCAAGGGATCATTACCCCGAGTTTACCCGCCGATTCCGAGCTGTGTTTGACCATCCACCAGAGGGTCGTGCGGCGGGTGAACGGCTGTTCCACCTGCGTCAGGAGACGAGGAGCACGCAGGACTTTGACCTGGAGTTCAGGACCTTGGCCGCGGGCGCAGGGTGCAATGACAGGGCCCTGATAGATCATTTCCGATGCAGTCTCAGGGAGGACGTCCACAGGGAGCTAGCATGTCGGGACACCACCCTCACACTGGATGAACTCATTGACATGGCTATCCGTCTCGACAACCTGCTGGCTGCCCGCGGGCGTTCGGATCAGGTCCTGTCGTTTCCACTTCCCAGCCCTCCTGCCCCTATCCCTATGGAGTTAGGAGGGGCGGCTTCGAGGGGGACCGGAGGAGGAGTGTCCTCCTGCACCAGTTGTGGTCGGCGAGGGCACACGGCCGACTGGTGCTGGAGGAACTCGTCTGGGAGTCGGGAGGGCAGGCGGAGCACTACTCGATCACCCCAGGTGAGTAAGCACCAGACTCACCCAGAGCTTCCTGACGGTCATATGTATGTGTTAACTTCTTTCCCTGGGTTTCTTCCCTCTCTACAGCTTAAGGCGCTAGTCGATTCAGGCACAGCTGGGAATTTCATGGATTGTGGGCTCGCGTTAAGGCTAGGGATTCCCCTGGTGTCGTTCGACCTACCTTTCCCTGTGCACTCCTAAGATAGCCGACCATTAGGTTCAGGCTTAGTTAGGGAGGCTACGGTGCCGCTGGACATGGTATGCAGGGGGTTCATAAGGAGCAGATTAGTCTGTTCCTTATAGATTCACCTGCGTTTCCAGTGGTGTTGGGCATTCCCTGGCTAGCTCAACACAACCCGGTGATTTCCTGGTGACAGGGGGCTCTTAAAGGGTGGTCAGAGGAGTGTTCAGGCAGGTGTATAGGAGTTGCCGTTGGTGCGACTACGGTGGAGAGTCCAGACCAGGTTTCCACCGTGCGCATTCCCTCTGAATATGCCGATTTGGCTATCACCTTCAGTAAAAAGAGGGAGACCCAATTACCACCCCATCGTCGAGAGGACTGCGCGATAAACCTTCTGGAGAATGCTGCACGTCCTAGGAGTCATGTGTATCCATTGTCCCAGGAGGAGACGGTAGCGATGGAAACATATGTTGCTGAATCGCTGGGACAGGGGTACATTTGGCCCTCCGCATCACCCGTCTCCTCAAGCTTCTTTTTTGTGAAGAAGAAGGATGGAGGTCTGCATCCGTGCATTGATTATAGAGGGCTAAATTCCATCACAGTGGGGTTTAGTTACCCACTACCTCTCATCGCTGCGGTGTTGGAATCATTTCACGTGGCGCGCTTCTTCACAAAACTGGACCTGAGGAGTGCGTATAATCTGGTACGTATCCGGGGAGGAGATGAGTGGAAAACCGCATTTAGTACTACATCTGGTCATCACATGTTGGTATTTCCGGACTGTTTGGTCCTGTGTTTGGGCTGGCCGTTTTTTGCAGGAGAATAATTTACGATTTACCGAACCCTGCTCTCTGCGCCTGATTCCAACCCACCACTCCTAGAAGGCTGTGACACATATTAATATATGTAGCCTTAGAAATAAGGTTAACCTCTCTAGGGTAGGGGGCAGCATTCGGAATTTTGGATGAAAAGCATGCCCAAATTAAACGGCCTGCTACTCGGGCCCAGAATATATGATATGCATACAACTGGTATATTTGGAAACACTCTAAAGTTTCCAAAACTGTTAAAATAGTGTCTGTGAGTATAACAGAACTGATTTAGCAGGCGAAAACCTGAGAAAAATCAATTTAGGACGTTTTTTTGTTTGTTTGTTTTATAGTTTTCTATTCAATGCCATTACAGTATCCATTAATTTAGGACTCCATTTGCATGTCCTATGCCTTCCACTAGATGTCAACAGTCTTTAGAAATCGTTTCAGGCTTGTATTCTTATAAATGAGGGAGAAAGACCAGTCTGAACGAGTGGACCCTATCATGACGCAGAGTTTTTTCAGGCACATGTGCATTTCTTGTTTACCTTTTATATTGACAACGTTATTGACAGGTTGAAATATTATGGATCATTTAGTCTAAAAAATAACCAGAGGATTGAATATAAACATTGTTTGACATGTTTCTACTAACTTTATGGATACAATTTGGATTTTTTGTCTGATTGTTTTGACTGAGTTTGAGCCTGTGGATTACTGAAGAAAAGGCGCTAACAAGAGGTTTTTGGATATAAAGAGACTTCATCGAACAAAAGGAACATTTATTGAGTAAATGAATGTCTTCTGATTGCCACCATATGAAGATCATCAAAGGTAAGGGATCTATTTCTGAGTTTTGTAACGCTTCCGCTTGGTTGGTTACTGTTTGTAATAATTTGTCAACTGGGCTATGTTCTGGGCTAGGTATGCTTTCGCCGAAAAGCATTTTATAAATATGACACTGTGGTTGGTTTAACAAGAACTTAATCTTTAAACTTATGTAAAATATGTTTTGTTTTCTGAATTTTTATAATGAGCATTTCTGTAATTGAATTTGGCGCTCTGCAACCTCACTGGATGTTGGCCAGATGGGACGCTAGCGTCCAACATATCCTAGAGAGGTTAATGAAATCAATAACTTGCTAACATCACATAACATTCATATATTAGCCATTTCTGAGACTCACTTGGATAATTAATTTGATGATACAGCAGTAGCAATACAAGAATATAACATGTGTAGAAGAGACAGAAACACTTATGGGGGAGGTGTTGCTGTACATATTCATAGCCATATCCCAGTAATACTTAGTGAAATCTTTTGTCAAGTGTTATGGAAGTGTTGTAGTTGCAGTTTCACTTGGCACATCTAAAACCTTTTCTTTTGGAGTTTTGCTATAGGTCCACAAAGTGCTAACGGTCAGTATCTAAATAGTATGTGTGCAATGCTTGATAGTGTATGTGATATAAACAGAGGGGTCTACTTTCTTGGGGATCTGAATATTGACTGGTTTCCATCATGCTGTCCACTCAAGAGGAGGCTGTAACCAGTGCCTGTAATCTGGTTCAGGTTATTAATCAACCTACCAGGGTTTTTACAAACACTACAGGAACAAGATCATTTTATTTATTTACCAGAAAGACCAGAAAGCTAGTTATAGTTTGCAGGTCATCCCGTCTTCAATTTTATCGATTATTTACGTTAAAAAATACCTAAAGTTGTATTAAAAAAGTAGTTTGAAATGTTTTGGCAAAATTTACAGGAAACGTTTGAGATATTTTGTAGTCACGTTGCGCAAGTTGGAACCTGTGTTTTTCTGGTGTTTTTCTGGAAAATCAAAAGAAATCAGCCAATACCTCAGAAAGAAAATTGTAGACCTCCACAAGTCTGGTTCATCCTTGGGAGCAATTTCCAAATGCCTGAAGGTACCACGTTCATCTGTACAAACAATAGTACACAAGTATAATGGGACCATGCAGCTGTCATACCGCTCAGCAAGGAAGAAGCCACTGCTCCAAAACCACCATAAAAAGCCAGACTACGAAATAAAAGCTGAAATAAATCTGCGATTATTCTGACAGTTCACATTCTTAAAATTAGGTGGTAATCCTAACTGACCTAAAACAGGGAATTTTTACTAGGATTAAATTTCAGCAATTGTTAAAAACTGAGTTGAAATGTATTTGGCTAAGGTGTATGTAAACTTCCTACTTCAACTGTACATGCGGTGTGCTACAGCAGAAACAACATAACACAATGTACAGAAACTACTATGATAACATATTAAGGCACATACTTTGATAGGAACACACACATGTCCAAAGTTATTATAAGTAAGGAAAACAACAAGGAAGGCAATGCGGGCGCCAACCTGAATATGTGCCAGGGGGGAAAGGTTTATGTTCTGTTCTGACTGGAGATGCACAAATGTCTGCGTACTTGATCTGGGTAAACACTAGGGAAGTGCTTGGGCTCTCATCAAAGTGGAGAAGTTTGTCCGTCCCATTCTAATTCCTCAAAAGTACATTTTCTGCCACAGTGAAATGGGCTACTTCTATATCAATGAATGTGAGGCGGAACACAGGTCGATTAAAATTGATGTTTAGAAAATAAAACTACTTAAAATGTTTTTTTTTTTTTAATTGACAAGTTGAAACATAGCCTATAGATAATATTAGGACGCATTGTGCCGTGGTTTGACGGGCATCACGGGTTAACTGTCCTGTTGCATAACAATAACATTTGGGAACAGTGTGTGATCACACACGTAAAAACAATTCATGCTGGGGAGGAGCATTAGAGATATTTGAAACTCACTTGTGAAAAGTTGAACCACTTGGAATGCCTTAATAAAATGTCTGGACAAACAGAAGGATTCTTAGCAGGAGTCAACCCAGGGTGTAAAAACGCATCGAATTATGACATTTTGAGCAACTTAAAAAGGTGATGTTTGGAGAAACGTGTATAAACATCAGAATCTAAAGTCAATTTGGTAAAACCGAGAGATCTTGTTGCTCTTTCTGGCATTCATTCTCTTTTGCAGCCCCTCTTGAAAGGATACACATAGACCCATTAAGACACACACACACACACACACACACACACACACACACACACACACACACACACACACACACACACACACACACACACACACACACACACACACACACACACACACACACACACACACACACACACACACACACACACACACACACACACACGCACACACATGCTGCTGTGGTTGGCACACACATGCTCAGTGGGGCCCAGTGCTGTAAGCTCAGTAGCCCCACATCTGGAGCCTCCCGCTGGGCTAGCTGCCTCTCTCTGGCCCCCCTCTTCCACCAATGCTCGCTACAACAAGCTCTCACAGTCTCACGTCAGAATTAGACGTTCATCCATGTTCCTCAAACATCAAATTTGAAAGTTGTTCCAAACATCACATTTCCAACCGTTTTTTATTTGTTTGAATTATTTAACCTTTATTTAACCAGGCAAGTAAGTCAATAACATATTTACATTCACAGTGATGGCCTACCAAAAGGCAAAAGGCCTCCTGTGGGGACGGGGGCTGGGAATAAAATTGCTACAAGACAGACACCAATACATAAAGAGAGACCTGAGACAACAACACAGCATGGCAACAACCCATGACAACACAGCATGGTAGCAACACAACATGACAACAACACAATAATGACACAAGGTTAAGTTTAGGTATTTTTTTCAACATTTTTAATGTTAGGGTTACATTTAGGCATTAACTGTCACGACTTCTGCCGATGTCGTTGCCTCTCCTTGTTCGGGCGGTGCTCGGCGGTCGACGTCACCGGTCTTCTAGCCATCATTGATCCATTTATCATTTTCCATTGGTTTTGTCTTGTCTTCCCACACACCTCGCACCCATGTTTTGTTTATATTCTATGCTTATTAGTGATATGGAGCATGTTACGTGGACATTCATTAAAAGACCCCATTTTACACTCCGTTTGACTCTCCTGCGCCTGACGTCCCTGCCACCTATACACACGACTCTGACATTAACTCCGAAATCTCAAGGTTTGTCATTAACTCCTAGTGGTTAAAGTAAGGGTCAAGGTTTGTCATTAACTCCTAGTGGTTAAAGTAAGGGTCAAGGTTTGGGAGAAGCTTAAAACAAAATGTTTAAAAAACGTTATTATCACTGGATTTGATCTTGCAACCTATGGAATGAGAGGCAGATGCTTCCACCCATCTATCATCCCAATCCATCAGACCCTAGCAAAACTGAAACCTCCTTCAAGGTAACACTGCTCACAGACGTCATCTCCAACATCCTCAGACATGGAGGACGTCGAATACTGACTTGTATCATGGGTGACCTGGCTGGCTCCCTGGAGTGCCCTGCTCATACACACCACACGCCTGTTACGTATTAACACACACACACACACACACACACACACACACACACACACACACACACACACACACACACACACACACACACACACACACACACACACACACACACACACACACACACACACACACACACACACACACACAGAAACATGCTGCTGTGGTGGAAGGCTGTGGTTGGCACACACATGCCCAGTGGAGCCCGGTGCTGTCAGCTCAGTAGCCCCACATCTGGAGCCTCCCGCTGGGCTAGCTGCCTCTCTCTGGCCCCCCTCTTCCACCACTGCTCGCTACAACAAGCTCTCACAGTCTCACATCAGAATTAGACTTTCATCCATGTTCCTCAAACATCAAAGTTGTTCAAAACATCAGATTTCAATCAGTTTTAAATTTTTTAAATTTGAATTATTTAACCTTTATTTTGTCTGGCAAGTCAGTTAAGAACCTATTTATATTTACATTGACGGCCTACCAAAAGGCAAAAGCCATCCTGAGGGGACGGGGGCAGCGATTAAAAATAAAAAGGTAGGACTAAACACACATCGCTACAAGACAGACACCACAACACAGCACTACATAAAGAGAGACCTAACACCACAACACAGCATGGCAACAATACATGATAACACAGCATAGTAGCAACACAACATGACAACAACACAATAATGACACAAGGTTAAGTTTAAGCATTAAGTCAACATTTTTAATGTTAGGGTTACATTTAGGCATTAAGTCCTAGTGGTTAAAGTAAGCGTCAAGGTTTGGGAGAAGCTTAAAACAACATTTCAAAAATACATTATATCTCTAGATTTGAACTTGCAACCTATGGAATGAGCGACAGATGCTTCTATCCATCTACCATCCCAATTCACAAAATCCTAATGAAACTGAAACCTCCTTCAAGGTAACACTGCTCACAGACGTCATCTCCAACATCCTCAGACATGGAGGACGTCTAATACTGACTTGTATCATGGGTGACCTGGCTGGCTCCCTGGAGTGCCCTGCTCATACACACCACACGCCTGTTACGTATTAACACACACACACACACACACACACACACACACACACACACACACACACACACACACACACACACACACACACACACACACACACACACACACACTCACACACACACACACACACAAACACACACATACACACACACACACACACAAGTATAGAGCTGGGCATTATAATAATCTCCAGCCCTGAGCATAGGCTGACAGTGTGGCCGGCCTTCTTGCCAAAAAGTCGCTTTCATTTCAATAAGATTACGCCCAAGTATGGAGAGAGATAACTCAATGGGGCTGGAGAGATACTGGAGACAACAGTAGCTCTATAAAGGACTACGATGGACATACACACATGCAGTGTACATTGATAGTACTGATTGCATTTACATGTTTTTTTTTCTCACCATATGTCAATGCTTTTAACATTGTATGGTGGTGAATAGCCCCATCAAGACTGCCAGCAATATGTAACACTAAACTTCAGTCATTGTCAAAATGTGGCCTAGCCTGCGACTCGATATTGATAATAACGTCTGCAGAGTAATACAAAAAGAAATGCTCTACTATTGTAGGAAAACATTTCATGATACGGGGAAAGCTAAGACACGTCGCTGAGACAGAGAGGCAGGATAATGTACCCAACGCAAATTCATCACTCCTTCCCCTCTGGACGGTCCTGTCTGTTGTGAATATTCTGCATTTAAAATACCATTAAAAGCATAACAAAACAGAGGCAGCCCATTGCTAATGAGGAGGGGGTCAGGGGTGATTGCACATTGTTTGTGTGTGTGTGAGTATTGGGCTGAGTGGCTGATTTTCTGTGACAAGGGTCATGAGTGTGGGGTGGAGAGAGTGGGCACGGTGTCCAGTGGGAGAAACCTGCTCTCCCCTAAAGGAGTCCAATTTGCATTGATCATGTGTGTCCGGCTGGGCCTGTTTATGCGTGTGTGTGTGTGTGTGTGTGTGTGTGTGTGTGTGTGTGTGTGTGTGTGTGTGTGTGTGTGTGTGTGTGTGTGTGTGTGTGTGTGTGTGTGTGTGTGTGTGGTGATGGTGATGGTGATGCAGGGAGGTCTGTGTGGAGGCCCGGCAGCCCTGGTCATCTCTTTGCTCGTTACCATTTTTTTATTTTTGGTGTAGCGAGCGAAGGGTTGACCCCCCTCTCAGCACAAAACCACTCATCAAATGTAATAGAGCAGGTCAGTGATTGAATGTCCCTGACCGAACCCAGATAGAAAACAGTGTCTAGTCAGTTATGTCATAAACCTAGCTGGAGAAGCCAAAATGCAATCAGAAAAGGCCTAAACCTTTGCATGCCGATAATCATTTACAGCCTAAAGCGAGATAGAAAAGAGAAAAAGCTGACCGTGTGCATTGAAAAGCTGACAGTGTCTTTGTTTTACTCGCTCTTAATTCACCAACGCATCCCATTTCCATTCCTAATTCTGGTGCATCTGGGGAGTTGTGGGAGCTATACAGATGTCAGCTTTTCATATGATCACTCTTTTGTCGCGGAAAAACGTCCTGCGCGTTAGGAAATTCAAATTAGCCTCGTGATTTCGATATGTTTACTGAAAACCCGCAGTTCTCTTTCTCTCCATGCGGGGGCAGCAGAGTCATTCGGACCAGTGCCAGCTATCAAAATCATCCTCCCTCTCTCACTCGCTCAAACGCTAAAGCACCAGACAGAATACGAATAAATGTCCTACTGCTACTATAAGCCTATATGTATTTTTACTGCAACATTAAAATGTACAAAAAATGTATCTGAAATGCATCCGTACACATCAACAACCATTATTTTATTCAGATTAATAACACAAGATAGATATTGGTCTCCACTACGCCATACAAGTGTCAAGTGTATCCGTAATTGGAGCGGCAGGGTAGCCTAGTGGTTAGAGTGTTGGACTAGTAACCGGAAGGTTGCAACCCCGAGCTGACAAGGTACAAATCTGTCGTTCTGACACTGAACAAGGCAGTTAACCCACCGTTCCTAGGCCGTCATTGAAAATAAAAAATGTGTTCTTAACTGACTTGTCTAGTTAAATAAAGGTAAAATAAAAAAATAAAACATAAAATGTACAGTTGGCAGCACTGGAACTATAGCCTACTGTATTGCACACATAGGCCTATATTGACAAATGTAAAGACAAGATGTCATTGAGAATAGTGAGGTAGCCTACGGAATGGAGTGCAATGGCGCATGCCAGAGAATGACTCTGATCTTAAAAGCAAAAAAAAAAATGTAAAAAACGCAGCCCATGATTTGTTTTGACCTACATAGGCTTGATACGGTATTATAGAAAACGAGGACATGTGAAGGTTTCCAGCGAACCAGTGGTTACGAATCAACTGTCAAAATTGAGTTCAACCGTGGCCTGGAGTGCTCTTCAGCACGCACGTATAGGCCTACCTTGTCCGCGTGGGTGTTCGATTCTGCCCCTACTGTTATGAATAACTAAATCCCCTCCGATTGATTTGATTTAATTACACATTTCAAATATGGATAGTCCGTTGATATTTCACCCCCGATCTTGAGAACAAATGACCCGACACTTTTATATGAAATGGATAACGTAAATAGGAAAATAATACAACCTTAACGGTAAGCTACACCGACATTCGTTTCCATTCAAAGTGTAGTTTAAATTGCCACAGTAGCTTTACTGTGGTGAACAAGGACATACTTTATTTCGATTGTACGTATTGCTTGTAAAATAGATACATTGACCTTAGTCTGATCAAAAAGGACTAAGTTGTTCTGATGATAATACCAACCAGAGGGTGAACACATATTGAACGACTTTGGTTGCAAGCAGGACAAAGGTAACACCAACATCATCTTCTAGCGAGCGGTAATCAGATGACCAATAATGGTTGCAATTGAGGAAGGTGTGAAAACCAATAATTGGCTCCTGTTTTTTCTTCCCTGGCTGAGTTGATGAGCTGATTTGGGCCATGAGTTGATTTTCAGATGTTGGTTGACTGTAGAACGATACACTTTCCTCCAGTGTGGATCCTCACCCACGTTTTCTAGTTAGGCCATTTTGCATTTTTCAGTATAGTTATGGTCTTGGTGTGGATGGCCTTTACATTTGGTGAGATTTCCATTGCTAAGCTTTTATGCGCCTACTACTGTAGCATTGGCCTACTGTACTTTCGGTTTGATGCCGGTATTTGAAGTCATCCTTGTTGTGAATTGAAAACCTGTATTGTGTGGCTTTCATATTTATTTCCGCAAAACTGTCAAGATGTTTATGCATTTGAGCTTGAGACACTTTCCTTTGATGTGTAAATTATCAGACTATTCGTTTTACTTCTTGAAAACATTGAAATAAATGCAGTTAACTTGTGGACCCAATGTAGGCCATAGGTTGTCATTTAAAAAATTAAATTAACACCTCCACTTATTCAATTCATGAATCAAAAGTGAAAGGGATAAACTTGCAATGTATTCAATGCTTTAAATGTATTCAATGCTTTAAATGTATTCAATGCTTTAAATGTATTCAATGCTTTAAATGTATTCAATGCTTTAAATGTATTCAATGCTTTAAATGTATTCAATGCTTTAAATGTATTCAATGCTTTAAATGTATTCAATGCTTTAAATGTATTCAATGCTTTAAATGTATTCAATGCTTTAAATGTATTCAATGCTTTAAATGTATTCAATGCTTTAAATGTATTCAATGCTTTAAATGTATCCAATGCTTTAAATGTATTCAATGCTTTAATTCCTTTGAGGTTTTACATTTCTACGTCAAAATCTCTGACCTGAATCTCCGCATTTAGAGTTTATTTTCAATTTTTTTGTTTGCTTTCTCTTTCGATGGTGGAATCAGTTAGAATAGCATTTATTGTCGCTTGCTTGATCTGTGCATTATTTCTGAATCAGTTTAGCATAACTTGTATTTTTTTAATCATGTTTTTTGTTGGACGCGCACTCACAATCTAGTTATTTGTCCAACGATTTATTCTTTCTTAAAGGTATTTGTTAAGGAGTGGTTCAGTCCCACTCCTTTCGTATTCTGGGGGGTTTTCATTGAAGATATGTTGGAAAGACGGGGAAGCTGATGTCAAAGGGCAGTGGGACGGATTTGAACCCGTGACGATTCTGGCATATGGCATTTGTGAGGCCACCAACAATGTATTATGTGTATTTCTTGCCTTGAACATACAGTATAATAAAACAACAGGTTTTCCTTACTAAATAAATACTGTACATCTAACCCCTACAAACATGTCAATTTGCTACAATCCACATTAGAATTCACACGAGACACGCCTGCACACATGTAGCCTGCACATAACCTACCTAGGCTACGTGAACTGGCGCCCAGTGGACCTGCAGTCTAAGGTCAAATGTAGGTAAGGCACTGCATTGTATACAAACACCACTTCCAGCTGCCCCCTGGCGGCGATTCTAAACATTTATTCAGACGTCCAAATCTTTCTTCTACTGGATTTCTTTCCTCCTGCAACAAAACAGGTCAAATTAAGATCCAACATCGGTATTAGTACCTCTGCTAACCATATTCATAGAGACAGAGGAGAGTTGGAGAAGGAATTGTTTGCGCCTGTAATTGCTCAAAACAAAAGTCACAAACATCTCCAAACAAACTCTGCCTGTATTTGCATAATCATACCGAGCCCAACTTGTTTCTCTCAGAGGGCAGTGAGGTGTGAGGTTGTTTATCCCCAATGACAGGAAACATCTTTCATACATACGCCTGACGCTTGCTCGCCATTGTTCTAGTTCATTCTATTACACACACCTTGATAAGACACAATGGCACAGAGACACACTCACACACACGGACACACCAATTTGCATGTTTGAATACTTTATTTCAAGGTCATGCAGGTTCATAAGTTTCCTCATAAGTCATGGATGTAATGCACACACACGCACAAACGCACGCACACGCACCTCTACCACACAAATAAACACACACGTTGCCCACTTGACTCAAGAGAGTGCCCGTCAGTGTTGAAGTGTGTTTGAGACCTGTTCAGTGCAGGGTGGTCAGACCACTGCAGCCAGCTGTCTGGGCTGCTAAAGTCAATACTGGTGTAGAGTACTGCAATCAGACCTGTCAGCCGACCAACACACAAAGCACCCACCCACCACAGTCTCTTACACTCTCTCCTTCTCTCTTTTCTTCTCTACACACTCCCTTTCACTCTTCCTTCCTTTCATCCTCCACCTTCTAATTTCACCTCTCAATCTTTCTTTTTTTCTCTCCTTTTCAGTCATTCCTTCTCCCTCTGCTTTCCCCATTTTCTCTCTTTCTTCCTCAACCCAGCCCCTCCTCTCTTACCCTTCCCTCTCCGGCTACCGCTCCCTCTCTCCCTGGGTGGTATGTGGATCAGCTCTGATAAGTCCTCTGTCATGGCGGTCACCTGGTCAACAACACACAAACAGCACCATGGGGGCCCTTCCTTCCTGTGCTGCCACAGACAGGGGCAACCCACATACAGACACAAGAACATACACACCACACAAACACACACACATACAGTGTACATCTACATCAAACACATGAAGGCGCATACACACATTGTATGGACATGGAAAGCTGTGCTGATGCAACCACTTTGCAGGCACCGGATCCAGCACAGGAAGCTTATGGCTTTGTGTGGGTGCATGAGTGTGTGTGTAAGTATGTGCGCGTGTGTGTGTGTGCATTTGCGTGAGCTGTAATCAAGCTCCAGGCCCTCAGTGCTCCAAGCAACAGACAGGCAGTTAGAGTCACCCAGAGTCCTCGATCAACACGTCTTTACCTTGTCGTCAGTGCTGTAGTCGGCTGTACTTTATGTGAACGTTATGTGGAACACACCAGGTCACAGTAACCTGGCAGACTGTTTCTACAAACGACAGGCAAAGTAAAACAACAAGGCAACAAACGGTGGCAGTGTTATCAATGGGGCCTTACCGCCGTGTTGATATTTGACACGTGTGCTAGTTATGCTAAAAAACACAGTCTCTTTAGTACAGCAGCCCAAACAATGCGCTCAGGGACCCAAAGACGAGAAACAAATGATGCTTAAGTAGGAACATTGCAGGGAAGGAAGATACACAAATGTACCAGTGGGAAAGGATGTCTTGGGTGAAGGATGGAAGAGTAATAGAGGGGTGAAACGTGGGAGAGAAGACGAAGAGTTAAGACAGCGGACACAGCAGCGATCACTTGGCATCTTTTAGAGAGGACTTGGGCTCCTACTGTTGTACAAGACAGGCAGTGCAGGTGTGTGAGTGGTACGATGCAAGCAGCATGGGAATGTGTGTGCGCCTGTGCGTTTGTGTTTGAGACAGAATCTGCGTTGAAGCAGGACGGTTTAATGCTTATCACTGTTTATTCTGAGAGGGCCAATCAGTGAGACTCAAAGCCCTGCTGTGTATATGTGGAATGGGGAGCATGGGGAGGCATGGGGAGGAATGGGGAGGCATGGGGAGGAATGGGGAGGCATGGGGACGAATAGGGAGTCATGGGGTGGGAATGGTGAGGCATGGGAAGGGGGAATGGGGAGGCATGGGGGGATTGTGAGGCATGGGGAGATATGGGAATGCATGGGGGGGGTGGTGAGGCATGGAGAGGAATGGGGAGGGGGGGGAATGGGGGGGAGGAATGGGGAGGCATGGGGAGATATGGGAATGCATGGGGGGCATGGTGGGGAGGCATGGGGAGGAATGGGGTGGGAGGCATGGGGGGCGGGAATGGTGAGGCATGGGGAGGAATGGGGAGGCATGAGGGGGGATGAGGGAATGGTGAGGCATGGGGAGATATGGGAATGCATGGGGGGGCATGGTGAGGCATGGGGAGGAATGGGGAGGCATGGGGAGGAATGGGGAGGCATGGGGGGGAATTGTGAGGCATGGGGAGATATGGGAATGCATGGGGGGGAATGGGGAGGAATGGGGAGGCATGGGGGGGAATGGTGAGGCATGGGGAGGAATGGGGAGGCATGGGGAGGCATGGGGACGGAATGGTGAGGCATGGGGAGGAATGGGGAGGCATGGGATGGGAATGGTGAGGCATGGGGAGGAATGGGGAGGCATGGGGGGTGCGGTGAGGCATGGGGAGATATGGGAATGCATGGGGGGGAATGGTGAGGCATGGGGGGGAATGTTGAGGCATGGGGAGGAATGGGGAGGCATGGGGGGCTGGTGAGGCATGGGGAGGAATGGGGAGGAATGGGGAGGCATGGGGAGGAATGGGGAGGCATGGGGTGGGAATGGTGAGGCATGGGGAGGAATGGGGAGGCATGGGGTGGGAATGGTGAGGCATGGGGAGGTATGGGGAGGCATGGGGGGGGATGGTGAATGGAGGCATGGGGAGGAATGGGGTGGAGGCATGGGGGAGGGGAATGGGGAGGCATGAGGAGATATGGGAATGCATGGGGGCAGGAATGGTGAGGCATGGGGAGAATGTGGAGGCATGGGGAGGAATGGTGAGGCATGGGGAGGAATGGGAGGCATGGGGGAATGGGGAGGCATGGGGTAATGGTGAGGCATGAGGAGATATGGGAATGAATGGGGGGCATGGGGAGGCATGGGGAGGAATGGGGAGGCATGGGGAGGAATGGGTAGGCATGGGGGAATGGGAGGCATGGGGAGATATGGGAATGCATGGGGGGGAATGGTGAGGCATGGGGAGGAATGGGGAGGCATGGGGTGGGAATGGTGAGGCATGGGGAGGAATGGGAGGCATGGGGAGGCATGGGGGGAATGGTGAGGCATGGGGAGATATGGGAATGCATGGGGGGATGGTGAGGCATGGGGAGGAATGGGGAGGCATGGGGAGGAATGGGGGCATGGGGGAATGGTGAGGCATGGGGAGGAATGGGGAGGCATGGGGAGGCATGGGGAGGCATGGGGACGAATAGGGAGTCATGGGGGAATGGTGAGGCATGGGGGAAGGAATGGGGAGGCATGGGGGGGGGGATGGTGAGGCATGGGGAGATATGGGAATGCATGGGGACGAATGTGAGGCATGGGGTGGGAATGGTGAGAGGAATGGGGGGGGAGGCTGGGGGGAATGGTGAGGCATGGGGAGATATGGGAATGCATGGGGGGCATGGTGAGGCATGGGGGCGGAATGTGGAGGCATGGGGGGCATGGGAATGGTGAGGCATGGGGAGGAATGTGGAGGCATGAGGGGTGAGGCGGGGGGAATGGTGAGGCATGAGGGAGATATGGGAATGAATGGGGGGCATGGTGAGGCATGGGGAGGAATGGGGAGGCATGGGGAGGAATGGGGAGGCATGGGGGGAATTGTGAGGCATGGGGAGATATGGGAATGCATGGGGGAATGGTGAGGCATGGGGAGGAATGGGGAGGCATGGGGGGCTGGTGAGGCATGGGGAGGAATGGGGAGGCAGGCATGGGGAGGCATGGGCGGAATGGTGAGGCATGGGGAGGAATGGGGAGGCATGGGATGGGAATGGTGAGGCATGGGGAGGAATGGGGAGGCATGGGGGGAATGGGGAGGCATGGGACGGGTGAGGCATGGGGAGATATGGGAATGCATGGGGGATGGTGAATGGTGAGGCATGGGGGGGGAATGTTGAGGCATGGGGAGGAATGGGGAGGCATGGGGAGGAATGGGGGAGGCATGGGAGGGGGAGGCATGGGGAGGAATGGGGAGGAATGGGGAGGCATGGGGTGGGAATGGTGAGGCATGGGGAGGGGAATGGGGAGGCATGGGGGGAATGGTGAGGCATGGGGGATGGGAATGGGGAGGCATGGGGAGGGGGGGGAGGAATGGTGAGGCATGGGGAGGATATGGGGGGGAATGGTGAGGCATGGGGGGCAGGGGGGTAATGGTGAGGCATGGGGATATGGGAATGCATGGGGGCATGGTGAGGCATGGGGAGGAATGTGGAGGCATGGGGGCGGGAATGGTGAGGCATGGGGAGGAATGGGGAGGCATGGGGGGGGGAATGGTGAGGCATGGGGAGATATGGGAATGCATGGGGGGCATGGTGAGGCATGGGGAGGAATGGGGAGGCATGGGGAGGAATGGGGAGGCATGGGGGAATTGTGAGGCATGGGGAGATATGGGAATGCATGGGGGGAATGGTGAGGCATGGGGAGGAATGGGGAGGCATGGGGGAAATGGTGAGGCATGGGGAGGAATGGGAGGCATGGGGAGGTGAGGCATGGGGAATGGGGAGGCATGGGGGGATATGGGAATGCATGGGGGGATGGTGAGGCATGGGGGGAATGGTGAGGCATGGGGAGAATGGGAATGCATGGGGGGGAATGGTGAGGCATGGGGAGGAATGGGGGAGAGGCATGGAGGCATGGGGAGGAATGGGGAGGCATGGGGAGGAATGGGAGGCATGGGGAGGAATGGGGAGGCATGGGATGGGAATGGTGAGGCATGGGGAGGAATGGGGAGGCATGGTGAGGCATGGGGAGATATGGGAATGCATGGGGGAATTGGTGAGGCATGGGGGGAATGGGGAGGCATGGGGGAGGCAATGGGGGGCATGGGGAGGAATGGGGAGGCATGGGGAGGAATGGGGAGGCATGGGGTGGGAATGGTGAGGCATGGGGAGGAATGGGGAGGCATGGGGGCATGGGAATGGTGGGGGAGGCATGGGGAGGAATGGGGAGGCATGGGGTGGGAATGGGGAGGCGTGAGGCATGGGGAGAATGGGGAGGCATGGGGGAATGGGAATGGGGAGGAATGAGGCATGGGGGGAATGGTGAGGCATGGGGAGATATGGGAATGCATGGGGGATGGGAGGCATGGGGAGGAATGGGGAGGCATGGTGGGGGGGGAATTGGAGGCATGGGGAGATATGGGAAGGCATGGGGGAATGGTGAGGCATGGGGAGGAATGGGGAGGCATGGGGGTGGCAAGGAATGGTGAGGCATGGGGAGGAATGGGGAGGGGAGGGAATGGGGAGGCATGGGAGAATGGTGAGGCATGGGGAGGAATGGGGAGGCATGGGACATGGGGGAATGGTGAGGCATGGGGAGGAATGGGGATGCATGGGGAGGAATGGGAGGCATGGGGAGGAATGGTGAGGCATGGGGAGATATGGGAATGCATGGGGGGAATGGTGAGGCATGGGGGGAATGGGGAGGCATGGGGAGGAATGGGGAGGCATGGGGGAATGTTGAGGCATGGGGAGGAATGGGGAGGCATGGGGGGCTGGTGAGGCATGGGGAGGAATGGGGAGGCATGGGGAGGAATGGGGAGGCATGGGGTGGGAATGGTGAGGCATGGGGACGAATGGGGAGGCATGGGGTGGGAATGGTGAGGCATGGGGAGGAATGGGGAGGCATGGGGGGAAATGGTGAGGCATGGGGAGATATGGGAATGCATGGGGGATGGTGAGGCATGGGGAGGAATGGGGAGGCATGGGGAGGAATGGGGAGGCATGGGGAGGAATGGGGAGGCATGGGGGGGAATGCATGGGGGCATGGTGAGGCATGGGAGGAGGCATGGGGAGGAATGGGGAGGCATGGGGGTGAGCTGGTGAGGCATGGGGAGGGAATGGGGAGGCATGGGGAGGAATGGGGAGGCATGGGGGTGGCTGAATGGGGAGTGAGGCATGGGGAGGAATGGGGAGGCATGGGATGGGAATGCTGAGGCATGGGGAAGAATGGGGAGGCATGGGGGGTGCGGTGAAGCATGGGGAGATATGGGAATGCATGGGGGGAATGGTGAGGCATGGGGGGGGGGAATGTTGAGGCATGGGGAGGAATAGGGAGGCATGGGGGGGCTGGTGAGGCATGGGGAGGAATGGGGAGGCATGGGGAGGAATGGGGAGGCATGGGGAGGAATGGGGAGGCATGGGGTGGGAATGGTGAGGCATGGGGACGAATGGGGAGGCATGGGGTGGGAATGGTGAGGCATGGGGAGGAATGGGGAGGCATGGGGGGGGAATGGTGAGGCATGGGGAGATATGGGAATGCATGGGGGGTGGTGAGGCATGGGGAGGAATGGGGAGGCATGGGGAGGAATGGGGGCATGGGGGGGATGGTGAGGCATGGGGAGGAATGTGGAGGCATGGGGGGAATGGTGAGGCATGGGGATACATGGGAATGCATGGGGGGACATGGTGAGGCATGGGGAGGAATGGGGAGGCATGGGGAGTAATGGGGAGGCATGGGGTGGGGAGAATGGTGAGGCATGGGGAGGAATGGGGAGGCATGGGGGAATGGTGAGGCATGGGGAGGAATGGGGAGGCATGGGGGGAATGGGAGGCATGGGGATGAATGGGGAGGGGAGGGGGGGGAATGGTGAGGCATGGGAGGAATGGGGAGGCATGGGGGGCTGGTGAGGCATGGGGAGGAATGGGGAGGCATGGGGAGGAATGGGGAGGCATGGGGAGGCATGGGGAGGCATGGGGGCATGGGAATGGTGAGGCATGGGGAGAATGGGGAGGCATGGGGGGGAATGGTGAGGCATGGGGAGGAATGGGGAGGCATGGGGGGGGAATGGTGAGGCATGGGGAGATATGGGAATGCATGGGGGGGGGGGAATGGTGAGGCATGGGGAGGAATGGGGAGGCATGGGGAGGAATGGGGGGCAGGGGGGGGATGGTGAGGCATGGGGAGGAATGGGGAGGCATGGCATGGGGGAATGGTGAGGCATGGGGAGAGGAATGGGAATGCATGGGGGGGATGGTGAGGCATGGGGAGGAATGGGGAGGCATGGGGAGTGAGGCATGGGGAGGCATGGGGTGGGAATGGGAGGCATGGGGATGAATGGGGAGGCATGGGGAGGAATGGGGAGGCATGGGGAGGAATGGGGGGAGGGAGGCATGGGGTGGAATGGGGAGGCATGGGGATGCATGGGGAGGCATGGGGTGGGAATGTTGAGGCATGGGGAGGAATGGGGAGGCATTGGTTTGGGAATGGTGAGGCATGGGGAGGAATGGGGAGGCATGGGGAGGAATGGGAGGCATGGGGAGAATGGTCCTTCTGTAGCATGGAGTGGTGAGGCATGGGGAGTAATGCCAGGGTATGGGGGTTCGATGGTGAGGCATGGGGAGAATGGGCACACATGGGGGGTCGCTGGTGAGGCATGGGGAGGAATGGGGAGGCATGGGGATTAATGGTGAGGCATGGGGAGAATGGGAATGCATGGGGGGAATGGTGAGGCATGGGGAGGAATGGGGAGGCATGGGGGGGAATGGGGAGGCATGGGGAGGAATGGGGAGGCATGGGGGGGAATGGGGAGGCATGGGGGAGGAATGGGGAGGCATGGGGAGGAATGGGGGTCATGGGGGGGAATGGTGAGGCATGGGGAGGAATGGGAGGCATGGGGGAATGGTGAGGCATGGGGAGATATGGGAATGCATGGGGTGGGAATGGTGAGGCATGGGGAGGAATGGGGAGGCATGGGGGGGAATGGTGAGGCATGGGGAGGAATGGGAGGCATGGGGAGGCATGGGGTGGGGGAATGTTGAGGCATGGGGAGGAATGGGGAGGCATGGGGTTGGGAATGGTGAGGCATGGGGAGGAATGGGGAGGCATGGGGAGGAATGGGGAGGCATGGGGAGATATGGAATGCATGGAGGGGAATGGTGAGGCATGGGGAGGAATGGGGGCATGGGGGAATGGTGAGGCATGGGGAGGAATGGGGAGGCATGGGGAGGAATGGGGGGGCATGGGGGGGAATGGTGAGGCATGGGGAGGAATGGGGAGGCATGGGGAGGAATGGGAGGCATGGGGACGGAATGGTGAGGCATGGGGGAATGGGAATGGGGGAATGAGGCATGGGGAGGAATGGGGAGGCATGGGGGGAATGGTGAGGCATGGGGAGATATGGGAATGCATGGAGGGGAATGGTGAGGCATGGGGAGGAATGGGGGGCATGGGGGAATGGTGAGGCATGGGGTGGAATGGGGAGGCATGGGGAGGAATGGGGAGGCATGGGGGAATGGTGAGGCATGGGGAGGAATGGGGAGGGGCATGGGGGAATGGTGAGGCATGGGGAGGAATGGGGAGGCATGGGGAGGGCATGGGGTGGGAATGGTGAGGCATGGGGAGGAATGGGGAGGCATGGGGGGGGAATGGTGAGGCATGGGGAGGAATGGGGAGGCATGGGGGGAAAGGTGAGGCATGGGGAGATATGGGAATGCATGGGGGAATGGTGAGGCATGGGGAGGAATGGGGGGCATGGGGGGGGATGGTGAGGCATGGGGAGGAATGGGGAGGCATGGGGAGGAATGGGGGAATGGGAGGCATGGGGGAGAATTGGTGAGGCATGGGGAGATATGGGAATGCATGGGGGGGGGTGAGGCATGGGGAGGAATGGGGGGCATGGGGGGGAATGGTGAGGCATGGGGAGGAATGGGGAGGCATGGGGAGGAATGGGGAGGCATGGGGTGGGAATGGTGAGGCATGGGGAGGAATGGGGAGGCATGGGGGGGAATGGTGAGGCATGGGGAGGAATGGGGAGGCATAGGGTGGGAATGGTGAGGCATGGGGAGGAATGGGGAGTTATGGGGGGGAATGGTGAGGCATGGGGAGGAATGGTGAATGGGGAGGAATAGGGGCATGGGAAATGGGGCAGGGGATGGGGTGGGGTGGAATGGTGAGGCATGGGGAGGAATGGGGAGTTATGGGGGGGAATGGTGAGGCATGGGGAGGAATGGGGAGGCATTAGTAGTATCACCACTTATTTTCCCTCTGAGTTGTTTTTCGCATTTAAACTGATGCATTGTAATACGTTATTTTTCTTGTTCTCTGTTATTTTGCCATACAATTAGGGTGACCACAGTCCAGCATTTTGGCCCTTTGTCCCGCATCTCGCAGCCAAACTATCATGTCCCATATTTTATCAACATATTCAAACACCACCAATTTAGAAAAAAAGGTAGATTTGTCTCGTATTCCAGTCAGACATTCCAAGCTGTCTCTTGCAGTCATGTTGCGCTTGTGGAAATAAATATCAGAAGAATGTGCTAGTGTAAGTGATGTTAAACACTTCTCCAATCGTTGTTGAGATGAGATATTCTGCGCAGCAAGACGAGACGTAGGCTAATGTCATAGAGGCCCTTTGTCAACCAATCATATTTCTCAAATCCTTTCAGGCCTAAATTCCAGCCAAACTTGGAGAGGACGGTTAGGCCTAACTACTTACTATAACCGTGCTTCTGATGAAGAGCTACAAAAGTAAGTAAATATCCATGTTAGACTGAAAGATAGAAGGTGATTTCGTTAAACCTGTGAAGCTCTCCATGCTCATGAGTTCACATTCCCTGAGACCAACCAGAAATGTTTCCCTGGCCAAATATTCCCAGATTGTCATCAACAGCCACACGTGGTCTCTCGTTTCTGCATCACCAAGTTACAGCATGAAGCAAAAGAGTAGGCTACGCTGACATTTTTTTAATGCATGTATCCTACACTGTCCTGCGAATGTCCCGCAAAATCATCCTATTGTCCCAAATTTGGTTATTTTAAATGTTTTCACCCTACCTACAATCTCAGTTTGCAGAACCAGCACAGATTGTAATAGCAGCCCTTGTCCTGACATATACCACATATAACCTAGTGAGACACAGTGGACAGGCTATTGGCTAACAACAGAAAGTATTACAAAAATTCTGTAAATGTGTAAGTGAAGTCAAATGAATGCAGTTGGCTTGTCATCCATTCACCAAGTCGTTTGTGATGGTTAGAGATTGTAGCTGAATTCCCTGGATGTTTCACAGGTACATCCTGTGCCTCCAAAGGTCTGTTGCTCTGTGTTGTCCTTACAGCAGTGTAGCCTACCACACACGCAAACACATGCACACACATGCGCACACACACACACACACACACACACACACACACACACACACACACACACACACACACACACACACACACACACACACACACACACACACACACACACACACACACACACACACACACACACACACACACACACACTAGAGGGTCAGAATGGCTGGTGACCCTGTGACCAGAGCAATGTACAGTAAGTGGTTGTTCTGGTGCTCAGGCCTTCTTCCTCCCTTCAAAGCTTCCCTAATGTTCTCCCCCAGGACCTCTGCAGTACCAGTCAATGGTACAGAGTGTCCAACCCCCCCTCCCTCCCCCCTGTTCTCTGTTTCTCTCTCCTATTTCCCTCTGTACTTTTTGCATGGTTCTCAGTGGGAGAGCCGGGGGGGAAGAGAAATGATTCAAACTCGTTGCATATTGCAGGCGCTCTGGTCAGCAGCGCTGCTTTGCCGCTGTGACACATTAGTTTATCTGGAGTGACCCAGCAAACAGCCCACGCCATAACAAACAGCCCACAACACAAATACACTGAGAAACACACACACGCACGCACGCACGCACACACACACACACACACACACACACACACACACACACACACACACACACACACACTCCGCCAGCGTCCGTGTGTCGGGGAAGCATGCCTGCAAAGCACAGCTTTAAAGAGAATCTCTCCACAGAAAGAAAATAAAAAAAGAAGGAAGGAAATATATATATATATTTTTTTTACTGTAGCATCCCTTTAGGTAACAGAGTGATTTTCGACATAGTTTAATATTTAATCCGTTTGCCTCCCCAACATTCTGAATATTTTTTTCTGTTGTTGCATATTCTATATATAAATATATAATTAATATCTGAGAGGCAGATAAAAGAACACACAATTCTCACTAGAGCGGCAAATAATCATTTGTTGTTCTAGAGAACAAATTAATGCCAGTGATAAAAGGACTTGCTGAGGCCATGTTTTCTCTGCTTTCATCTAACACGTTTCTTTGTATCAAAGGAGAGGTTTGTTGGTCATTTTAGTGTGTTTTAGAGTAAATACAATTTTATTTGAAATTGTCTCCTGAAGGCCCCCTGGATACATGCTTACATCTTGGTACCGTAGGGAGTGAGCCTGGCCCTGTGTGGTGCTACAGTGCAGTAGGTTGACTGCGCTGGGTTGCGTTCTCTTCTTGTAATATACAGTATATACACACATGCAAGCCCAGCTGTCCTGAATATACTGGAGTTACCCCCACCCTTTCTGGACTGTCTTGTATTGTAATAGGAAACCCACATTCTTGACCCCAAATCAACCCCTAGCCCCTATCACCTGTGCATTTGTGGAGAACTGAGAAGATTCAATAGGTCATAACATAATTTTAACACCTCTATCACGCCCTCTTTTTCACTATGCTAACATCCATCAAATCCTCTCAGATCTCCACCAGGGTGTACAGGACAGAGTATAGGGGTGGTTTTGGATCGGGTGACAGAGGGAGCAGGGTGTGAGTGCTTTTCAGGGGTAGTAGCACCCCTTCTATCCATCTGCTGCTGTGTCCACCTGGGCTTTGCCCAAAAGACCAGCCAATCGTTTATTTTGCTTTTTCATCCTGCTTTTTCTTTGTACTGTGGTGCAGTGAGGCTCAGAGAGGTAGAAGGGAATTTGTCCGGCTTTGACAGGGCAGAGACGTTTTTCCACCCTGTGCTTTGAAGGGCTGCTTATCGATGCGCGGGCTAAGCGCTAGGCCTTCGAGCTCAGGCGATGCACCGTTGGGAGCCGACCAAGGCGAGCCCCATACAAACGGGTCACAAACTCGCACACGCACGCACGCACACACACACAAACACGCACACGCACACACACACACACACACACACACACACACACACACACACACACACACACACACACACACACACACACACACACACACACACACACACACACACACACACACACACACACACACACACACACACACACATTTGCAAGAGAGATGTACTGACATTTCAGCATGCGGGGAAGGAGATAATGGAGATGAAAGAGACATGAACGTCCATGTACCCACACATGATGCACATGTACGCAAACATAAACGCACACACGCACACACACACACACACACACACACACACACACACACACACACACACACACACACACACACACACACACACACACACACACACACACACACACACACACACACACACACACACACACACACACACACACACAACCTTTGGAGTAAAAGACAAGAGAGTTTATTCTGTACAATAAAAGCAGAGGAAGCAGTAATCCCCTTCAGAGGTAGATAAAGAGAACGGACCTCTTGGTGGGAGCTGAGAAGAATGCTATTGTTCAGCTTGTTGCTTCCTGTTAGAAAATTGACCAAGTATTCTCCTACCCTAGCTTTAGAAGGGTGGACAAAATTAAGCCCTTGCTCTACCATAGGCAGAGAAGGGAGGACCATACTTAAGCCCTGCTCTACCATAGGCAGAGAAGGGAGGACCATACTTAAGCCCTGCTCTACCATAGGCAGAGAAGGGAGGACCATACTTAAGCCCTGCTCTACCATAGGCAGAGAAGGGTGGACCATACTTAAGCCCTGCTCTACCATAGGCAGAGAAGGGAGGACCATACTTAAGCCCTGCTCTACCATAGGCAGAGAAGGGAGGACCATACTTAAGCCCTGCTCTACCATAGGCAGAGAAGGGAGGACCATACTTAAGCCCTGCTCTACCATAGGCAGAGAAGGGTGGACCATACTTAACCTCTCTTGGGTAGGGGCAGTATTTTCACGTCCAGATGAAAAGCGTGCTCCTGTTACTCAGAAGCTAGGATGTACATATAATTGGTTGATTTGTTTATAGAACACACTCTAAAATTTCTAAAACTGTTAAAATGATGTCTGTGAGTATTTCTTTCAGCCAACCACAATTTTCAATGGTGGTCACTTTTATTATAAGGCGAAATCCTCCCAGATTGCAGTTCATAGGACTACAACTAGATGTCAAAAAGTCCTTAGAAAGAGTTTCATGCTGTTTTTTGGAAAAATAAGACAGAAATTATAATGTTTCTACGTGGCTCCCATTTTGGCTGTAGTGTTTCCAAGTGCTTGGAAGAGAGCGAGTTCTTTGGTATATTTCTCCGGTAAAGACAATAACAATTATCCGTCTTAAATTTGATTGTTTATTTACGTATTAGGGTACCTAAGGTTTGATTATAAACGTTGTTTGACTTGTTTGGAAAAGTTTATTAGTAACGTTTGGGATTCATTTTGTATGCATTTTGATGGAGGGAAACTGGGTGGATTAATGACTGAAGCGCGCCAGCTAAACTTAATTTTTATAGATATAATTAGGACATTATCGAACAAAAGGACCATTTGTGATGTATCTGGGACCTTTTGGAGTGCCTACAGAAGAAGATCATCAAAGGTAAGGCATTTATGATATTGTTATTTCTGACTTTCATGGCGCACCTGCCTTGTTGAAATATGTTTTTCATGCTTTTGTATGCGGGGCGCTGTCCTCAGATAATCGCATGATGTGCTTTCGCCATAAAGCCTTTTTGAAATCTGACACAGTGCTCTGGATTAACAAGAAATGAAGCTTTATTTTGATGTATTACACTTGTAATTTTATGAAAGTTAAATATTTATAATTCTGCAGTTTGAATTCCGCGGACTGCAATTTCACCGGATGTTGGCCAGGTGGGACCCTACCGTCCCACCTGCCCATAAGAAGTTAAGCCCTGAACTACCATAGGCAGAGAAGGGAGGACCATACTTCAGCCCTGCCCTACCATAGGCAGAGAAGGGAGGACCGTACTTCAGCCCTGCCCTACCATAGGCAGAGAAGGGAGGACCATACTTCATCCCTGCCCTACCATAGGCAGAGAGGGATGGGCTCCACTCGAGTCTGACTCTTCTTCAGGTTTCTTAAAAGCAAAACTTGTGGGAATTTTTCCTTGATCCACCCTTTCAAAATAGAATGAATCACCTTATCACTGGCCTATATTCACTCTAGGCAACTCTGAGTAGATCTCCAAGTTGTGAGAGTTTATCTTATCCAAGTGGCCTTAAGTGTGGTCTGTATTAGAAGAAGCTTGCCTTGGCTGTAAAAATGCTAAAAATGGAATGGATTAGACTGGCCTGTAGAAGAAGATTAGAGTCAAGGCTAAAGTCAGAGAAAGAGCTACAATGTCAGATTAAAAGAAATAAAGAGCCAGTTAGATTGCAAAAGGTAAAGAGGGATATCTCATGATTTGAGTAAATCACAAAAAAATGTACGGGAAGATAAACGCCTGGAGAAAAAGACAAGAATAGCTTTTCACCGTGTCGAAGAATATCAGAGGGAATTTTAATTTCAGTGATGCTATTCTTCCTAGAAATGCCATTTCCCAAATATTTTTGATAGATACCTGACACCTTGAAATTCCTGCTGAGTTCAATGCTACATCCAATGCTAAGCCTACAGGACTTTAAGGTGGACTTTAGGGTGGAGTTCACAGTAATGATGAGAGAGAGAGAGAGAGAGAGAGAGAGAGAGAGAGAGAGAGAGAGAGAGAGAGAGAGAGAGAGAGAGAGAGAGAGAGAGAGAGAGAGGATAGAGAGGGAGAGAGAGAGAGAGAGAGAGAGAGAGAGAGAGAGAGGGAGAGAGAGAGGGAGAGAGGGGAGAGAGAGAGAGAGAGAGGAGAGAGAGGGAGAGAGAGAGAGAGAGAGAGAGAGAGAGAGAGAGAGAGAGAGAGAGAGAGAGAGAGAGAGAGAGAGAGAGGAGAGAGAGAGAGAGGGAGAGAGAGAGAGATAGAGAGAGAGAGAGAGAGATGAGAGAGAGAGAGAGAGAGAGAGAGAGAGAGAGGAGAGAGAGAGAGAGAGAGAGAGAGAGAGAGAGAGAGAGAGAGAGAGAGAGAGAGAGAGAGAGAGAGAGAGAGGAGAGAGAGAGAGAGAGAGAGAGAGAGAGAGAGAGAGAGAGAGAGAGAGAGAGAGAGAGAGAGAGAGAGAGAGAGAGAGATCGTTGCCGATACTAATAGTGGAAGAGGAGGAATGGGACGATCAGCACAGACAGCAAAGCGAAAGCCCACCTCTCCCTCTTCTCCTCTTCTCCTCCTTGTCGCCAGTCCACTGCTGACCCTTCTCATTAAAAGCTTTTTAAAACTGTTCAGCGAGTGCTGTTTGCCCTCAGAAGACGATAACCTCTACAACACTGCCACATAAAAGAATAATAGCCAACTACAAAGCAAGGGGACAAAGAAACCCACACGCCAATTGGAACATTTTAGAAAATTAATGAAATTTTAGATCAAATGAATAATAAATTAAAACGAAAAATTAATAATAAATGGGAAAAAAGTGCTCTAGCTATCAAACTGTACTAAAGGAGCATGTAATCCTCCACCCGCTTGAAGAAAGAGGGTCAGGTTCACGCCATGCGGATTGGGAGAAAACAAAGGTTCCTGCTCCACTCGGCTTTGATGATAATTGTTGCAACTGTACTTGAAAGGATAGCAGCCCCATTGCATACTGAGCAGGGACACTTTTACTCAATGTTGTTGTTGCTTTTTCTTTCTTTTTTGTTTTGGCGAAACAACAATGGGATTTATTTGTGTGGGAATGGTTTTTTCACCAGAAATCAGATCAAATGCTGCTCTCACAACCAGTTTATCTTCTGTAATTAATGAAGTCCCTCTTAATGTGTTATTAAAAATAAAACAGCATAGGAAATATGCAAAGTGTTTCATGCTATGGAAAGAAAGAGAGTTAGAGAGTTGAGGCTTGTTAGAAATTAAGTGTGAGGACGGGTTGTCGGCCTGCTGTGGTCGCTCAAACGACTTACAAACATTACTTTGTCAGAGGCAACATTTGATTCTAAATGAGACAAATCCACACAACTATTAAAGCAGGAAGGGAATCCAAGTGAATCGATTGGCATTGACATTATTCAGATACATTTGAAAGTGTTTTTGTTATGGGAAATGTTCATAAATATAAATAAACGGATAAATGCAGGAAGAGGTTGCCAGACACAGAGTGCCATTTCCTCTCCCAAAGAAACACTCATGGAAGTAATGTTAGTGATGCAATCGATACACCAAGACCACAAATGTCTCTTTCTCTTACACACACAGACACACTATTAAATGGCCTTCAAGAGGGTACTAAATTAACATTGACAGGTGTGGGAGTGCTCTGGGTAACACTTTATTTGGATAGTCCATATGTAGTTGGTCTACAGACTAATTACAGACTATCTACAGTACATACTATTAGTAACCTTTCGGCTAACTATCTACTAACCCTAAACCTAACTGAAACCCTGTGCTTTATCCTAACCCTAAACCTAACTGTAACCCTAACCTTAACCCTTATCCTAACCCTAACCTTAACCCTTATCCTAACCCTAAACTTAACCCTAGCCCTAACTCTCACCTTAACCCTTACCCTTAACCCCTCCCGAGTGGCGCAGCGGTTTAGAGGCCTCACTACAGACCCTGGTTCGATCCTGGGCTGTATCACAACCGGCCGCGATCGGGAGTCCCATAGGGCGAGGTACAATTTGCCCAGCATCATCCTGGTTAGGGGAGGGTTTGGCCGGGGTAGGCCGTCATTGTAAATAAAAATTACTAACCAATTACTAACCAAAGCAAGCAGTTGCTTATCAACAGATAGTTTGTTGATAGTATGACCATCTGTAGAGCATCTACAGATGGAAAATACAGACAATCCAATAAAAGTGTGACCATGCTGTGCCTTTCTACAACAACACACTCTTCTAGGGGTCAAAGGTCATGGCCCTGAGTAAACACAACGCATGTCTATGAAAGGCTGGTCACTGCTGGTCAGTGGAAGGAGGAGTCCATTCAGGTTAACAAGTCTCCCTGAGTAGAGTGAGTGTTGTTGTGTCGTGTGTGTGTGTTAAAGTGCTGGAGGTTGTGACACTTGAACCCACACAATAGGTCAGGGCCAGTTGAAGGGCTGTGTGGGTTTACAGAAAGACAGTCAAAGATGAGCTACACCACAGACTGCCTTTAGTCTTAAAATACATTTATTCCAAAATAGCCTGCATTTTGCCAGCCTGTCAGTTGACATAACTAAAATAATTAGCTTTGTGGCAGGACATTTGTACAATTACATTGTTTTCCGGAAATTAAAACACATCGGCTAGTAAATCCACGCATGTATGTATCCTAAAAGCTAATAGTATGATTTATAGTTTTATACTGCATTTCATTTCTCTGTTCCTGTAGTCAAAACATAAGATTGACCTTGTGGTTGGACTAAGGTATTTGAGTTTTGGAATATATAGAGCTCATATCTCAGTGCTCGACTGTTTTGACTGTGGCTCTTAGTCATGGAAGACAAAGGGAAGGGCAAGTCTTTTTGAGACTGACAAATTCAACCCAGTCATGGTGTTGTGACTGTGAGTATGGTGATCTGTGAATGGCTGTGATGTTCGAAATACTACTTTACAATTGTGAGATCAAACTCACCATTTTGGTCTCATATTTCAATACAAGGTGTCTTTCCATGGCAACATTTCGAGCAAACAACATTTCAAACAGATACATCGTCTAACAAATTCCCACTTGGTGGAGACATTATTTAGTCTATCGAGCTGATAGATAGCCCTCAAAGCATTCTAACTGCGTGTGGGATATCTTTCTCCTCCTCCCTCTCATGGCTAATGTGCTCACAGAGCTCAAAGACAAAAGGTTAAAAGTAGATAAACGGACACGGGAGGTAGTCGTCCTTACAATACGCATCCACCGTGGCTCACAGCTTGTTATCCAACACGCTTCAATAATTAATGTGGTTCCCCTCGCTGTTCGACACGCAAGGCTTTGATATAAGGTTACTGCGCTTAGGGTCCTGCTACAGGAGGGACGAGGCTCTCAAAGCATTTCATGTCTTCTGTTTAATGCCCAAACAGGCACCAGCATGGCCCTGGGTGTGCTCAGGAACGCTACATTCCCAATCAAATGGGAATACGCGAGATATGTTTGTTAGCGTCAGCATATTTCACCTTCACTTCACCATGATTGGAATTTCTCCTCGACTGTTATTTTTAAGGTCCAATAATATTGGTATGAGTTTTGAAAAAAAGAAAACGTAAAATATAAAATGGTGAAGAACCATTGTGTCATACAGATACATCATACAGTGTTTGATGTAAAAAATATTATTGGCATGTGCTCGGCATTATATATGTTAGCTTGACAAGTCACTGTGTTAGCAAGTTTGTGCGTTAGCACACAACTGTAATATCTCAACACTTAATACTGTATGTTGCTATGGTCAGCCTGATCACTAGAAATAGATTTCCATTTCAGATGTTTGAAAAGGTATTGAGAACGTCAATATATTCCTTCCTCCTTGCTCACAACAACAAAAACGATTACCCAGCAGTTCACAATGCTCTAAGAAGCCGCGAGAATAATATGAATACTGATGGTACCCGATGGTAGTAGTGCGTCATATTTGAATTATTTATGTTTAACCTTTTTACGAGTTCCAAATATCTCTAACGGTCGCCCCAGTGTGAGTTTTCTTAATGTTTTGTGATGTCTGTGAGGTTCTGTATTTGTTTTATTAGTCAACCTTGTGTTCTGTTTCGTTGTGTTCTGGAACGTAGCCCTGTTTCGTTGTGTTCTAGAACGTAGCCCTGTTTCTTTGTGTTCTTGAACGTAGCCCAGGCTTTAATTTTTGTTCATTGATTTCACCTGTGTTAGATACTCATCTGGTCTCATCAGCTTCTTATTTTATTCAGTTCATTCTGTTTGTGCCTATTGTTTGTCTTGACTCTACTAAGCCTTTTCCTAGCTTGTTTGTGAGAACCAGTTATAGCCTTCAGTCCTAGTTTAGTTTCACCTGCCTGTTTGCCTACCTGTGACCACGATTCTTGCCTTCTGCGACGGCAGAATAACACCTGCCGCGCTCTGCGCACCTTTTTCTCCCTGAGTATTCATTAAAATGTCAGAATTCACTCACTGTTCCAAAATATGTTTGCTGTGCAACAGGACAGTTAGCCCGCGCTGCCCTCAAACCAAGATACACTGACCTCTCATTATCTATAGGTTATGTTTCAACTTGTCAATTTCAAATGATTATTGTTTTACTTTCTAATGTTTTGCACAAATGTGTTTACATCCCTGTTGGTGAGCACTTCCCCTTCGTCAAGACAAGCCATCCACCTGACAGTTGTGGCATATCAAGAAGCTGATTAAACAGCATGATCATTACACAGGTTCACCTTGTGCTGGGGACAATAAAGGCCACTCTAAAATGTGCATGCTGACTGCAGGAATTTTCACCAGAGCTGTTGCCAGAGAATTTAATATACATTTCTCAACCATAAGCCGCCTCCAACTTTGTTTAAAATAATTTGGCAGTATGTCCAACTGGCCAAACAACTGCATACCATGTGTAACAATGCCAGCCCAGGACCTCCACATCCAGCTTCTTCACCTGATGGATCATCTGAGACCAGCCACCCGGAGAGCTAATGTAACTGAGGACTATTTCCACTGTAATAAAGCCCTTTTGTGGGATTAACTCATTCTGGTTGGCGGGGCTTGGCTCACTAGTGTCACACCCTGACTGCACCCCTGCCCAGTCATGTGAAATCCATAAATTAGGACATCATTAGTACATTTCAAATGACTGATTTCCTTCTGTGAACTGTAACTCAGTAAAGACATTGAAATTCTTGCATGTTGCATTTATATTTTTGAGGCTTTACTGAGCCGGACTAACTTCTCTCTTAGACTAAAGCCCAAGCACTTCTCCAGTGTTTCCCAGACCAAGTATGCAATCATTACACACACTTCTTCCCCTTCATTTTTGTTTTCCTTAGATACAATAACTTTGAACGTGTGTGCATTCCTATCAAAGTAAGTGCCTTATTTTCTGTATATCATGTTGTCGTTTCTACTGTAGCGTACCGTATGTACGAATGGAGCGTAATGCATTTACTGTTTTTTTCAGATGTTTTCAAGAAAATGGTGACAAATCATGCGTTCCGATTCTTGCATAGATTGTAATGGACACATATGATGTACTGTACTGTACTGATTATGATGAGCTAATGCTAAGCTATTTGCACTCTCTGTGTGGTGCCATGTTTGTGACATTATACAGTGCATTCTGGATGTCACCTAAAACATCTGTCAGACCAAAGATGTGGAAACAAAATTAGGCGAAGGGATGGCTCACTCATATTTTGAATACACTTCTGGAAGGGAATGAAGGGAAGTGAATGATGGTGAAATGATGGAATAGCCTTCATTTCTGAGAACAAGAATAGACTGACGAGTTTCAGAAGAAAGGTCTTTGTTTCTGGCCATTTTGAGCCTGTAATCGAACCCACAAATGCTGATGCTCCAGATAGTCAACTAGTCTGAAGAAGGACAGTTTTATTGCTTCTCTAACCAGAACAACAGTTTTCAGCTGTGCTAACATAATTGCGAAAGGGTTTTCTAATGATCAATTATCCGTTTAAAATGATAAACCTGGATTAGCTAACACAACTTGCCATTGGAACACAGGACTGATGGTTGCTGATAATGGGCCTCTGTACACCTATGATCTACATATTCCATTAAAAGAATCTGCTGTTTCCAGCTACAATAGTCATTTAAAACATTAATAATGTCTACACTGTATTTCTGATCAATTTAATGTTATTTTAATGGACACAAAATGCTTTTCTTTCAAAAACAAGGACATTTCTAAGTGACCCCAAACTTTTGAAAGGTAGTGTATATACTTTTTTATTTGAGTAAATACATTAACACTTTTTTTTCTTAAAACGGCATTGTTGGTTAAGGGCTTGTAAGTAAGCATTTCACTATAAGGTCTACACTTGTTCTATTTGGCGCCTGTGACAAATATGATTAGATTTTATTTTATTTGACATCATGTATTCGCTTTCAAGGAGGTGTATATCTTGCACGAACAGTTCACTATTTCTCAAATGCGGTCCTTTTTTTGAAATACCTTGAATTGAGTTGCATTTTGGGGGGTAAAATACTTCAACAACAACATGTACAATGTGAATCAAGCAGATAGCACTTAAGAGTATGAATTTAGCACTTGTTTCCAAAGTGGTCCACGAAGGTAAATGCCATTTTGATGAATCATTTGGGGATGAAAGTTTGGAAAGGTGAGGGTAAGGGTGAGAGACAGGAGGGGGAGGGAATGAGTGGAAGGAGGATGAAAAATATCCAATGTGTGTAACAAATAAAAACGTGTGTAAAGATAAATAAATAAAAACGTGTGTAAAGATAAATAAATGAAAACGGGTGTTAAGAGAGAGACCATATTTTTTCTGCCTTCAATCCAAACGAGTAGCCGTTCCTCTACACTGAAGATTAGGTCCGCAGTCTGTGTGTGTGTGTGTGTGTGTATGGGTTTAGGGGTATACACTAGATTAGGGACTGGGATTCAAGTAATGTCTTCAAGAAAATCCCCCAGATACTACTTTGGGGGTCCGAATTTGTGCAAACACAGATTCACAACATACGCACGCATATGCAAACACTCAGTTCAGTGTAGGATTACAGTAGAGCAATGTGTGACTGTTCAGCCAGGCCAGGCGGACAGATGAAGGGAGAGAGAGAGGGAGAGAGAAGGAGGGGGAGAGAGAGAGAGAGAAAGAGAGAAAGAGAGAGAGAGAGAGAGAGAGAGAGAGAGAGAGAGAGAGAGAGAGAGAGAGAGAGAGAGAGAGAGAGAGAGAGAGGAGGGAGAGAGAGAAGGAGGGAGAGAGAGAGAGAGAGAGAGAGAGAGAGAGAGAGAGAGAGAGAGAAGCCTGCAAATCAAATGTTTCCTTTCATCTTTGCCCTAATGCCACATGGTTGACCACAAAACAGCCTTTCAGAAATCGTTATAATAAACAGTGATTGCAGCCGCAGCAGCTCTCTTTGAGATCCAAGGATCCAAATACGGCGCTCCGCCCCTGCCCAGGGTTCAAGACCTTAATGGGCTGGTGTTTGGGCAAAGAGATTATTCCCTGTTTTATATACCTTCATTTAAAAAAAAACATCTGTTAGCCAAATCAAAGGGAGAATGTCTGCAAAGCCAAACAGCGGACCGCATAATGACAGCCAAGGCTCGTGGATGGAGACCGCATGGAGGTTACAAAATAATGGGAGAAAGGGGAGGTGACCAGGGCATAAGTATGGGGTTCCCTTCTTACTGTGTGTCTTGAGGGGTTTAGTATATGGACGCTCTGATCAAAAACCTTAGAGTACAAACTCACACACAGAAAGCACAGAGCAGCTTTCCACATTCAGACATATTGCTAAACAGGAGGAATGGGAATCGATTTGACACTGGTGCCACGGGAAAATAAGAGTATCCTGTTGTAGTCAGAATCCAGGCACATGCTGTTTAGTCCAGCCAATCAGAAATTATGAACTACAAACTCTTCCTCCAGTTTTGGTAGTCGCCCCCCCCTCTCCATCTTTCTCTCTCTGCTCTCTCTCTCTCTCTCTCTCTCTCTCTCTCTCTCTCTCTCTCTCTCTCTCTCTCTCTCTCTCTCTCTCTCTCTCTCTCTCTCTCTCTCTCTCTCTCTGTCTCACACACACACATACTGTACATACAGTTGTACATACAGTTGTACATACTGTACATACAGTTGAAGTCTAAAGTTTATATACACTTAGGTTGGAGTCATTAAAACTTGTTTTAAAACACTCCACACATTTCTTGCAAACAAACTATAGTTGTTGGCAAGTCGGTTAGCATATCTACTTTGTGCATGACACAAGTCATTTTTCAAACAATTGTTTACTGACAGATTATTTCATTTATAATTCGGCTGTGCCTTTAACCAGCTTGGAAAATTCCAGAATATGATGTCTTGGCTTTAGAAGCATAACCTGAAAGGCCGGTCAGCAAGGAAGAAGCCACTGCTCCAAAACCGCCATAAAAAGCCAGACTGTGTTTTGCAACTGACTAGAGGTTAGCTACAATAACTGGTTTAGGATGTGATGCTGGACTAGAGGTTAGCTACAATAACTGGTTTAGGATGTGATGCTGGACTAGAGGTTAGCTACAATAACTGGTTTAGGATGTGATGCTGGAGGCCTCACATCATAGTCCTGTGGCGTTGGTAGCCCTGGTATTTTTGTTAGGCTTTAGATCAAGGGTAGGTAACCCTGATTATGTCCCAACTAGGCACCCCACAGAGCTACTGCTAAGTTAATTGATCAGTTCAGTGATTCCCCCCTCAAGTGTTGGGCCAGTAACCGAAAGGTCGCTGGTTTAAATCCCTGTGCCAGATTTTTAGGTACTGATGCACGACCAGACGTCATTCGCGATGAAAATATATTGCTTCATTAATTCACATATTTCTCTCTATCACTTTTTTAAAAAACGGATGTCAACACAATGTGGAAATTAATGAAATGTGAATGTAGAAATACTGAATGCATCATATGTTTGAATAACCACAAAAGCTTTAGCACCAGAGGCATATGACGGAGAGATTGAGCCAAACCAAGATTGAGCCAAACCAATTATTCTCCCTTTGTTTCTCCCTGGTTGTGTTTTTAGATCTCCAAAGAGCCAGAGTGTGTTTTGATGTCTTTGAGTGGCGTTGGTGGATGGCATTGGGCAGAGCTCTCAATAAATGGCAGTGTGGCAACGAGACTCAAGCCTTTTGCCCAGATGGCGCATTGCCATGGCGACCTTGTCAGCACCTGCTCCCAAGGCACTTTGTCCGGGCACTGCCGTCAGCACAGAGACAGACACTCACTGGCACATCGCGCCACCCCATCACCATGGCAGCTAATGAGTCTCTTGCCCGCTTAATTAAGAAAACCAGCTTAATGCATGGGAGAAAAGAAATAAAACATATGCTGGACTGTGACCGAAACAACAAAAATAAATCATTAGGAAAAAAGGAAAGATCGCAAGAGCCAAAATATCATTACAATTTGAAATGTAAATCTCCTTATTGCCCCCTTCCCGCAATGTCAAGTATTAGTACTGGTGCTGTACCCATTAAGTCAGTCCTAAAAATATTCAATTAATAAATTAATGGGTTTTGATGAACTTTGGATTATTTTGGGCTGTCTTCCAAGTTTACCTTATCAGGAAATGTCACCTTGGACTAGGCCTCACTGGTCTGTTAAATAGTGTCAGCGCATCCTTCTTTATCTTCTTTATTTCTTTTCTTAAAGAGCACTCAGTATCAGGGCCTCTCCTGTGAGATGGGAGGCTGGCCGTGTTTATGCCTGATTAGCTGAAGCACTGCAACATGCACTGCTTTTGCTCTGGAAAAAAAGCAATAAATCATTTAGATTTTATTCAACTCAAATTAAAGCCGCCTGCGTGTGATGGAATTACGCAGTTTAAAATGTTACACGTCAGCCCCTCCCGTCCCCTTGGACACACACACAGATGCCACCCCTCTTACACCCCTCCATAAACACACAAACATTCAAGATGAAAATGTCTCCTGAAGAATGTCAGCCAGACCCAGTAAGATAAAAAAAGGGAAAAAAGGAGAAGTGTCCCTCCGCTGTGAGAGCAGTGACTGGGGGAGCTAATGTGCAAACTTGTTTCTGTCCTCTACGGCTCCATCATTTATTCAGTAGCTCCGCGCTCAAGACGGGCCACTCGCATTTGCTTGATACTCAATTATACATTAGTGTACATCACTTGGCAATCTGTTCATATCAATTTAATTGGATTTTAATATTGCCTCTGATCTTGTTGTCCAATTAACAGTGCTGGCTGGCAATAAAGCAGAACCACACACTATGTGACACCTTTGATCCCCACCATATGGAGCTCTTCCATTGATTACCGTCTTCTCCCAGATTTCACTCCCTCAACGTAGCCCTTGATGAATGGGGGGAGATGTGCATCCCCCCAATGGGAAATGTTTGTTTTTTTTACTTCCAAGCTCAACTTCATTTATTTTGTTGACATTCTGCTCTGATTAAAAACATTTAAAAAAATGCGGCCTGTCCTGAATAGCGCATGCAAATAGAACCCTGGGCGGCCATATTGTCATGCCACAAGGACTGCTACAGTCACCGGCTTGGCATCGCCTCAACAATCTCTCTTAAAGTGACAGCACCTTGTTTAATCCTCTCTCTCTCTCTCTCTCTCTCTCTCTCTCTCTCTCTCTCTCTCTCTCTCTCCCATCTTTCTTCCTTTTGGCTGTGAGGGATGTGTGTTGTGCAATGGCTGTCACAACAACACTGCGCTCGTGGGGAGGAGGAGAAGAATCTGAGTTTTGCAGATCATTCCTTCATAAAAAAGACAAGAAAACATAAGCATTCATATTTCGTCAAGGCTAACATGATTTCTCAAAGTGGTGAGCACAAAAGACAGGAAGGGAAAATTGGGGAAAACATCCTGTCGTTATTGTTGACTTCACACATAGATAACCATAGTGAAGATGCCACCACAAAGCAGAGGCGGTTGTGGCAAAATTTCACACCCGGCTTTACACATATGGCTTGGCTGGGGGGCAAGAGGCAGGCAAAGCCGGAGACGGGGAGTACCGGGGTGCTTAGACTGGGGAGTGTTTGTCCCAGTAATACTTCTGAAAGAGCTCTGGTTGGGGAGGTGCATTGTGGTTGACCCTGTTCAGGTTAAAAGTTCCCAGCAGACACTGGTTAGTGGACAGAGAGGGGTCTGGTACCTTACTCTGGCTTTAGGCAGCCAGGCCAGACTGATGTCTCTGGTCAGTGGGTCAGTGTCTCAAAGGACACTCCAAGGACACTGGGCTGGTGTCTGTGATGGGTTATGAACTGTATTTTGTATTACGGAATGAGTCAAGAACTAAGCAAAACTCTCATGCAGATACTGACACACACACATACACACACAAACAAACACAGGGAAACAGTGGTACATCTGCATCTGAGACTGCTCGCTTATTTCCAATCAAGTCAAATATTTTTTTGTCACATGCTTTGTAGAAAGTCAGTGAAATGCTTACTTGCGGGTCCATTTCCAACAATGCAGAGTTAAAGATAACAAATTGTATTCAACATAGAAATAGTGACACAAGGAATACATAGATATACAGTTGAAGTCGGAAGTTTACATACACTTGGAGTCAATAAAACAATTTTTTCAACCACTCCACAAATTTCTTGTTAACAAACTGTAGTTTTGGCAAGTCAGTTAGAACATCTACTTTGTGCATGACACAAGTAAGTTGTCCAACAATCGTTTACAAACAGATTATTTATCTTAGAATTTACTGTATCACAATTCCAGTGGGTTAGAAGATTACATACACTAAGTTAACTGTGCCTGTAAACAGCTTGGAAAATTCAAGAATATGATGTCATGGCTTCAGAAGCTTCTGATAGGCTACTTGACATCATATTAGTCAATTGGAGGTGTACCTGTGTATGTATTTCAAGGCCTATCTTCAAACTCAGTGCATCTTTGCTTGACATCATGGGAAAATCAAAAGAAAGCCAAGACCTCTAAAAAAAAATTGTAGACCTCCACAAGTCTGGTTCATCCTTGGGAGCAATTTCCAAACGCCTGAAGGTACCATGTTCATCTGTACAAACAATAGTATGCAAGTATAAACACCATGGGACCACGCAGAAGCCATACCGAAGGAGATGCATTCTGTCTCCTAGAGATGAACGTACATTGATTGATGCGAAAAGTGCAAATCAATCCCAGAACAACAGCATAGGAACATGGGAAGATGGTGGAGGGTACAGGTACAAAATATCTATATCCACAGTAAAACGAGTCCTACATCGACATAACCTGAAAGACCGCTCAGCAAGGAAGAAGCCACTGCTCCAAAACCGCCATAAAAAAAAAACAGACTACGGTTTGCAACTGCACATGGGGACAAAGATTGTACTTTTTGCAGAAATGTCCTCTGGTCTGACTAAACAAAAATAGAACAGTTTGGCCATAATGACCATCGTTATGTTTGGAGGAAAAAGGTGGAAGGCTTGCAAGCCGAACAAGCTCTCTCTCTCTCTCTCGGCTCTCTCTCTCTCGCTCTCTCTTCCACTCTCAGTGCCACGTTAGGGATTGGATCTGCTCATTGATCCTGTTCTACCTCTCCTCTCCTCTCCTTCTCTTTCTTGCATCTCTACTCTTTCTTTCTTTTTATGACTTTGCTCATGTTTGTCTGTTTGTCTGTCACTCCCCCTCTCTCTCTCTCTGGATATTTATATATATATATGGCCTTTTCCTAGATGTAGATTTGAAAAGGTCAGATTGTCACCATATAGGCTTGGTGGAATTATTGCAAAATTGCTTACAACCATCCCATCCTTTAAGGTCTAGACAAGTGCCTAGGTTGATTCAGGATTAGCCATAAATACACCTTCACACCTTCCTCCCAGTAAATCAGATGACTCCTATCCTATATCTGTTACACATGCCACAAGCCATTATATGACCAGTAACACTCTTTCTGCCTCCCACTGCTCCAGAGGCATGTCTTGGGAGGGGTGGAATGGGGTCTCTAAGATGGGAATCGGGTGTGTTCTGTGTGTGTATGGAGAGTGTGGACGGGATGCACAGGGACATCTGTGTCTGCCAGATAATTTTGTTAATTTGGGCTGGAGGTGTTAATTTTGGGCGCGGGTGACGTGGGCTCAGGATGCCAATATGCCATGTGAATGATTAATGCAGATGGGGGCCACAAGCCCTTTGTTTGGTCTCTTGGTTTCACAGAGAACAGCGGAAGGGAGGAGTGTTTGTTTGATCCCATCTTGGCACGGCACATAAACGTAGTGTGTGAGTGTGTTAGTTTAAAAACATAACTTTATAACATATGTCAAGGCCATCGTAAATAAATGATGTTAGTATGAACATTTTATTTTTATAAACACGATTAATGCTTTATTTAAAATGATATGAATGCATAATATGTGGATATGACGGTACGTTGTTTGTTTGATGTAATGACATTGATTTCGTCTTTACGCCGCCCTCCTTCCATGCCCCATTTAATTGTTGCATATGTAGGGGGCTTGTTGTTAAGTTGAAAGGAGGAAGTGAGCAGAGACATCAGCATACATTTATCTGGCTGTTTAGCTGACAAATGAGACTGTCGCTATACCATCAAAGCACTGGTAATTGGGTTTTACTGTATAGACAAAATACTCACACTGAGCACCGCCCTGTATATGCCTACCAAGTAGTTAGCAGCCAGGACCTGCCAGAGAACACTGTGTGTGTGTGTGTGTGTGTGTGTGTGTGTGTGTGTGTGTGTGTGTGTGTGTGTGTGTGTGTGTGTGTGTGTGTGTGTGTGTGTGTGTGTGTGTGTGTGTGTGTGTGTGTGTGTGTGTGTGTGTGTGTGTGTGTGTGGTGTGTGTGTGTGTGTGTGTTAGTCAGTCGAGAGAACATTCCCTTGGTATAACATCTTTAGTCTGTCAGACGCTAACGTGACAAACAGAATGCATTGTATGATGTCGACAAACATGACGGCACATATAGCCGGAAAATAGCATAGCTTTTTATGGCTGCAGTGGCAGCATTGTGTAGCTTGGATGAAAAGGTGCCCATTGTAAACGGCCAGCTCCTCAGTCTCAGTTGCTAATATATGCATAGTATTATTATTATTGGATAGCAAACACTCTGAAGTTTCTAAAACTGTTTGAATTATGTCTGTGAGTATAACAGAACTCATATTGCAGGTGAAAACCTGAGAAATTCCACTTCCTTTTTGTATTTTTTCTGGGGGTGGCAGATTTTCAACCAAGCTCTCATTGAAATTACAGCGAGAAATTGACGAGTTTTTACTTCCTACGCCTTCCACTAGATGTCAGCAGTCAATATAACTTTGTCTGATGACTCTAATGTGAAGGGGAGTCGAATGAGACAGGAAATAGTCACCACTGCCACGAGTTGACCATGCTTTCATCATGTGCGTTCACAGGGGAAGGACCTGCATTCCACCGATCATCTGAAGTCATTCTAATTCTCCGGTTGGAACGTTATTCAAGATATATGTAAACAACATTCTAAAGATTGATTCAGTACATCGTTTGACATGTTTCTACTGACTGTTACGGAACTTTTGGACATTTCGTCACGTTATAGTGGATGCGCTTTGTGTCTTTGGAATTGTTTACCAAACGCGCTAACCAAAGTAGCTAATTGGACATAAATAATGGACATTTTTAAACAAATCAAGCATTTATTGTGGACCTGGGATTCCTAGGACTGCATTCTGATGAAGTTCATCAAAGGTAAGGAAACATTTATCATGTATTTTCTGGTGGCAGCTAATTTGGCTTCTGTTCTGATTGCCGTCTCAGATTATTGCATGTGTTGCTTTTTCCGAAATCTGACACAGCGGTTGCATTAAGGAGAGGTTTATCTATAATTCCACGTGTATAACTTGTATTATCATCTACATTTATGATGAGTACTTCTGTTGAAATGATGTGGCTATGCAAAATCACTTGATGTTTTTGGAACTAGTGAATCTAATACGCCAATGTAAACTCAGATTTTTTTTAAATATAAAAATGAACTTTATCTAACAAAACATGCATGTATTGTGTAACATGAAGTCCTATGAGAGTAATCTGATGAAGATAATTCAAGGTTAGTGATTCATCTTATCTCTATGTCTGCTTTTTGTGAATGCTATATTTACCTGGAAAATGGCTGTGTTATTGAGGTTTGGTGGAGACCTAACATAATCGTTTGTAGTGCTTTCACTGAAAAGCCTATTGGAAATCGGACACTTTGGTGGGATTAACAACAAGATTAACTCTAAAATTATATAAAACACATGTTTTAGGAATTGTAATTATGAGATTTCTGTGGTTTGAATTTGGCGCCGATCTATTTTCACTGGTAGTTGTCATATCGATCCCGTTACCGGGATTGCAGCCATAAAAAGTTAGCATTAGCTCATCATAATCAGTACAACGTTCAAGTGTTTTACACACATCATATGTGTCCATTACAATCTATGCAAGAATCGAAATGCATGATTTGTCACCAGAACTTGAAAACATGTTAATAAAACAGTAAATACATTATGATCCATACATATATATGGTGTGCTACAGCAATAACAACAACACGATATACAGAAAATAAGCCACTTACTTTGATAGGAACTCACACATGTCCAAAGTCCAATTTGTAAGACAAACAAACATGAAGGCAATGCGGGTGCCAGCCAGAAATTGTGCTGGGGGAAAATGTTTATGCAAGGCCTGTTTGTGCAATGTCTTCATACTTGGTCTGGGGAAACACTCAATAAGTGTTTGGGCTCACGCTGAAGAGAGACGTTTATCCACTCAGTAAAGTCCCAAAATACTTTTTCTGAAAATGAGGGTATCAGAAACTATACTGCAACTGGCCTTCTGACAGACAAATCTGGGTTTAGCAGATTCCAGTAGAACACTACCTAACCGAAGGCATTGTGCCAACTGTAAAGTTTGGTGGAGGAGGAATAATGGTCTGGGGCTGTCTTTTCATGCTTTGTGCTAGGCCCCTTAGGCCCAGTGAAGGGAAATATTAACGATATAGCATTCAATGACATTCTAGACTATTCTTTGCTTCCAACTTTGTGGAAACAGTTTGGGGAATGCCCTTTCCTGTTTCTGCATGACAATGCCACTGTGCAAAAAAGTGGGGTCCATACCGAAATGGTTTGTCAAGATCGGTGTCGAAGAACTTGACTGGCCTGCACAGCACCGTGGCCTCAACCCCATCAAACACCTTAGGGATGAATTGGAACGCCGACTGCGAGCCAGTCCTATTTGGCCGAACATCAGTGCCCGACCTCAGTAATGCTCCTGCGGCTGAATAGAAGCAAGTCCCCTCAGCAATGTTCCAACATCTAGTGGAAAGCCTTCCCAGAAGTGTAGAGGCTGTTGTAGCAGCAAAGGGGGGGGGGACCAACTCCGTCTTAATGCATATGATTTTTGAATGAGATGTTCGACAAGCAGGTGTCCACATAGTTATGGCCATGTAGTGTAGATAAGGACCACGAGCCTTGTGCTCACACAGCCATTTCGAGTGAGGGGCTGAAGAACACACACACAAACACATGCACACTAGCACACAGAGGCAAGCACAGATAAACACACACATACACACACAAACACACACACAGCTAATAGGAAGAATAATAAGAAAACTTACATTTCCATTTGTTCATTTGTTCTCTCCTCAGCTATTATTTCTTTGTAAAATTTGACAGCATCAGCCCCGTTTACGGGTGATCTCTCTGCAACTATTTCCTCTAGCAGTTTCCACATCTGTTTTCACCATTGCTCCCCAGTTTAAAGTCCCTGAAGGTGCTGTTAAATTCGAAGTACTGCAGCTTTATACATGTTAAAATCACCAATAATCTCCCTCTGACATGACCCCCAGTCCAAGCCAGCCACCCACGTGAAAATATACTATATTATACTATGGTATAAATACTATAGTATTCACTGTAGTGTTTTTACCGATTTTTCTGTAGTATTCACTATAGTATATGCACATTAAATACTGTAGTATTTACCACAGTGTTTTTTTTGCAGATAATACTGTAGCATTTACTATAGTATTCTACATTATACAGTTGTTTTATTTGTTTGATTTCACCTTTATTTAACCAGGTAGGCTAGTTGAAAACAAGTTCTCATTTACAACTGCGACCTGGCCAAGATAAAGCAAAGCAGTGCGTCACAAACAACAACACAGAGTTACATATGGAATAAACAAACATACAGTCAATAATACAAAACAAAGTCTATATATACAGTGTGTGGAAATGAGGAAGGATAAGGGAGGTAAGGAAATAAATAGGCCATAGTGGCAAACTAATTACAATATAGCAATTAAACACTGGAGTGATAGATGTGCAGAAGATGAATGTGCACGTAGAGATGCTGGTGTGCAAAGGAGCAAAATAAATAAATGACAGTATGGGGAAGAGGTAGTTGGATGGGCTATTACCAGGTGGGTTATGTATAGGTTCAGTGATCTGTGAGCTGCTCTGACAGCTGATGCTTAAAGTTAGTGAGAGGGATATGAGTTTCCAGCTTCAGTGATTTTTGGAGTTCGTTCCAGTCATTGGCAGTAGAGAACTGGAAGGAATGGCGGCAAAAGGAGGAATAGGCTTTGGGGGTGAAATATACCTGTGGAGCGAGTGATACGGGTGGATGCTGCTATGGTGACCAGTGAGCGGAGATAGGGCGGGGCTTTACCTAGCAAATGTTATTGGTCACATACACATGGTTAGCAGATGTTAATGTGAGTGTAGCGAAATGCTTGTGCTTCTAGTTCCGACCACGCAGTAATATCTAACAAATAATCGAACAATTTCACAACATCTACCTTTTACACACACAAGTGTAAAGGAATGATTAGATGGAGCTGGAGCCAGTGGGTTTGGCGACAAATATGAAGCGAGGGCCAGCCAACGAGAGCATGCAGGTCGCAGTGGTGGGTAGAATATGGGGCTATGGTGACAAAACGGAAGGCACTGTGATAGACTGCATCCAATTTGCTGAGTAGGGTGTTCGAGGCAATTTTGTAAATGACATCCCCAAAGTCAAGGATCGGTAGGATAGTCAGTTTTACGAGGGTATGTTTGGCAGCATGAGTGAATGATGCTTTGTTGTGAAATAGGAAGCCGATTCTAGATTTAATTTTGGATTGGAGATGCTTAATGTGAGTCTGGAAGGAGAGTTTGCAGTCTAACCAGACACCTAGGTATTTGTAGTTGTCCACATAGTCTAAGTCAGACCCGTCCAGAGTAGTGATGCTGGATGGGCGGGCAGGTGTGAGCAACAATCGGTTGAAGAGCATGCATTTAGTGTTACTTGCATTTAAGAGCAGTTGGAGGACTCGGAAAGAGAGTTGCAAGGCATTGAAGCTCATCTGAAGGTTAGTTAATACAGTGTCCAAAGAAGGGTCAGAAGTATACAGAGTGGTGTCGTCTGCGTAGAGGTGGATCAGAGAATCACCCGCAGCAAGAGCGATGTAACGTCGTTCTTCGTTTGTAGAAAGAGAGTCGGACCGAAATGCAGCGTGGTGGTTACTCATGTCTTTAATGAAGGAAGAGCGATACATGAAATAACTATACAAATGCAAAACAACAAACGGAATGTGAAACCTAATTACGGTTCCCAATCAGAGACAACGAGAATCACCTGACTCTGATTGAGAACGGCCTCAGGCAGCCAAGCCTATACAACACCCCTAATCAGCCGCGATCCCAAATACTACAAACCCCAATACGAAAATACAATAACATAAACCCATGTCACACCCTGGCCTAACCAAATATATAACGAAAACACAAAATACAATGACCAAGGCGTGACAAGCGACATCATTGATGTATACAGAGTGGAGAGTCGGTCCGAGAATTGAACCCTGTGGCACCCCCATAGAGACTGCCAAAAGTCCAGACAACAGGTGCTCCAATTTGACACACTGTACTCTATCTGAGAAGTAGTTGGTGAACCAGGCGAGGCAGTCATTTGAGAAACCAAGGCTGTTGAGTCTGCCGATAAGAATGTGGTGATTGACAGAGGCGAAAGCCTTGTCCTGGTCGATGAATACAGCTGCGCAGTATTGTCTCTTATCGATGGAGGTTATGATATCGTTTAGGACCTTGAGCCATGCTGACGTGCACCCATGACCAGCTCAGAATCCAGATTGCATAGCGGAGAACGTACGGTGGGTTTCGAAATGGGCGGTGATCTGTTTGTTAACCTTCAAAGACCTTAGAGGCAGGGTAGGATAGATTTAGGTCTGTAGCAGTTTGGGTCTAGAGTGTCTCTCCCTTTGAAGTGGGGGATGACCGCGGCAGCTTTCCCATCTTTGGGGATCTCAGACGATACGAAAAATAGGTTGAACAGGCTAGTAATAGGGGTTGCAACAATAATTTTCGAAAGAGAGGGTCCAGATTGTCTAGCCCGGCTGATTTGTAGGGTTCCAGATTTTGCAGCTCTTTTAGAACATCAGCTATCTGGATTAGGGTGAAGGACAAATGGGGGAGGCTTGGGCAAGTTGCTGTGGGGGGTGCAGGGCTGTTGACCGGTGTAGGGGTAGCCAGGTGGAAAGCATGGCCAGCCGTAGAAAAATGCTTATTGAAATTCTCAATTATCGTGGATTCATCGGTGGTGACAGTGTTTCCTAGCCTCAGTGCAGTGGGCAGCTGGAGGAGGTGCTCTTATACTCCATGGACTTTACAGTGTCCCAGAACTTGTTGGAGTTTGTACAACAGGATGTGAATTTCTGTTTGAAAAAGCTAGCCTTTGCTTTCCTAACTGCCTGTGTATATTGGTTCCTAACTTCTCTGAAAAGTTGCATATTGCGGGGGCTATTCAATGCTAGTGCAGTACGCCACATGATGTTTTGCGCTGGTCAAGGGCAGTCAGGTCTGGAGTGAACCAATGGCTCTTTCTGTTCCTGGTTCTACATTTTTTGAATGGGGCATGCTTATTTAACTTCTTCGAGATAGGGGGCGCTCTTTTAATTTTTGGATAAAAAACGTTCCCGTTTTAAACAAGATATTTTGTCACGAAAAGATGCTCGAGTATGCATGTAATTGACAGCGTTGGAAAGAAAAAACTCTGACGTTTCCAAAACTGCAAAGACATTATCTGTGAGTGCCCCAGAACTCATGCTACAGGCGAAACCAAGATGACATTTCATACAGGAAATGGTCCAGATTTTGAATGCGCTGTGTTCCAATATCTCCTTATATGGCTGTGAATGCTCCAGGAATGAGCCTGCACTTTCTGTCGTTTCCCCAAGGTGTCTGCAGCATTGTGACGTATTTGTAGGCATATCATTGGAAGATTGACCATAAGAGACTACTACATTTACCAGGTGTCCCCCGGTGTCCTCCGTCGAAATTATTGCGTAATCTCCAGCTCCATGCACGTTTCCATTTTCTTCAGAGGAGAAAGTCAACTGCCACGAATGATTTATCATTGATAGATATGTGAAAAATACCTTGAGGATTGATTCTAAACAACGTTTGCCATGTTTCTGTCGATATTATGGAGTTAATTTGGAAAAACGTTTGCGTTGTAATGACTTAATTTTGGGGGGTTTTTCTTACCCAAACATGATGAACAAAACGGAGCGATTTCTCATACACAAATAATCATTTTGGAAAAACTGATCATTTGCTATCTAACTGAGAGTCTCCTCATTGAAAACATCTGAAGTTCTTCAAAAGGTAAATTATTTTATTTGAATGCTTTTCTTGTTTTTGTGAAAATGTTGCATGCTGAATGCTAGGCTTAATGCTATGCTGGCTATCAATACTCTTACACAAATGCTTGTTTAGCTATGGTTCAAAAGCATATTTTGAAAATCTGAGATGACAGTGTTGTTAACAAAAGGCTAAGCTTGAGAGCTAATATATTTATTGCTTTTCATTTGCGATTTTCAGGAATAGTTAATGTTGAGTTATGCTAATGAGCTTGCGGCTATAATTACACTCCTGGATACAGGTTTTTTTCGTAGCCAAACGTGATGAACAAAACGGAGCGATTTCTCCTACACAAATAATATTTTTGGAAAAACTGAACATTTTCTATCTAACTGAGAGTCTCCTCATTGAAAACATCTGAAGTTCTTCAAAGGTAAATGATTTTATTTGAATGCTTTTCTTGTTTTTGTGAAAATGTTGCATGCTGAATGCTAGGCTTAATGCTATACTAGCTATCAATACTAAATGCTTGTTTAGCTATGGTTCAAAAGCATATTTTGAAAATCTGAGATGACAGTGTTGTTAACAAAAGGCTAAGCTTGAGAGCAAATATATTTATTTCATTTCATTTGCGATTTTCATGAATAGTTAACGTTGCATTATGGTAATGAGCTTGCGGCTATAAATAGGATCCCGGATACGGGATTGCTCGTCGCAACAGGTTAAGATGGTGAGGAAAGCAATTTTAAAGAATAACCAGGCATCCTCTACTGATGGAATGAGGTCAATATCCTTCCAGGATACCCAGGCCAGGTCGATTAGAAAGGTCTGCTTGCTGAAGTGTTTTAGGCAGCGTTTGACAGTGATGAGGGGTTGTCGTTTGACCGCAGACCCATTACGGACACAGGCCATGAGGCAGTTATCGCTGAGATCCTGGTTGAAGACAGCAGAGGTGTATTTGGAGGGCAGATTGGTTAGGATGATATCTATGAGGGTGCCGTGTTTACAGATTTGGGGTTGTACCTGGTAGGTTCATTGATCATTTGTGTGAGCTTTAGGGCATCAAGCTTAGATTTTAGGATGGCCGGGGTGTGAGACTTGTTTCTGGAAAGTTGGATTTTTAAAATTAGAAGCTCAAATTGTTTTGGCACAGACCTGCAGGCTATCTCTGCAGTAGATTGCAACTCCGCCCCCTTTGGCAGTTCTATCTTATAGGAAAATGTTATAGTTAGGGATGGAAATTTCAGGGTTTTTGGTGGTCTTCCTAAGCCCGGATTCAGACACGGCTAGGACATCTGTGTTGGCAGAGTGTGCTAAAGCAGTGAATAAAAGAAACTTAGGGAGGAGGCTTCTAATGTTAACATGCCTGAAACCAAGGCTTTTACAGTAACAGAAGTAAACAAATGAGAGCTCCTGGGGAATGGGAGTGGAGCTAAGCACTGCAGGGCCTGGATTAACCTCTACATCACCAGAGGAACAGAGGAGGAGTAGGATAAGGGTATGGCTAAAGGCTGTAAGAACTGGTCGTCTAGTACGTTCGGAACAGAGAGTAAAAGGAGCAGGTTTCTGGGCACGGTAGAATAGATTCAAGGCATAATGTACAGACAAAGGTTTGGTAGGATGTAAATACAATTGAGATAAACCTATGCACTTAGTGACGATGAGAGAGATATTGTCTCTAGAAACATAATTTAAACCAGGTGAGGTCACAGCATGTGTGGGAGGTGGAACTAAAGGGTTAGCAAAGGCGTATTGAGCAGGGCTAGAGGCTCTACTGTGAAATAAGGCAATAATCAACACCAAAACAGCAATGGACATGGCCTTTTTACATTAGGGAGAGGCATGCGTAGCCGAATGATCATAGGGGTCCAGTGAGTAGCTAGGTGGGCTGGAGACACGCCAATTCAGACAGCTGGCGGGCCATGGAAAGCAAGCTAGCAGAAGGGCCTTAGAGGGACGCCGCGATGGAAGAAGTCTGTTGTAGCCCCTTGTGCGATTACATTGGCAGACCAGTCATGATGGGTCAGCAGGGCTTCTTATAGTCAAAGGGTCCAGGCCAATTTGCTAAATAGTTATAGTGGCCCAAGAAATTGTCCGATTCAGCTAACAGTCCGATATGCTCTAGGCAGCTAGCAGACCGCGGCTAGCAAGCTAGCAGATGGGCATTCTGTGGACGTCGCGATGGAGGAGCCAGTTGAAAAAACCCCTCGGGCAGATTATGTCGGTAGTCCAGTCATGTTGGATCGGCGGGGCTCCGTATCGGCAGTAAAAGGTGTCCAGGCCAATTGGTAAAATAGGTATTGTAGCCCAAGGAGTGGCTGATGGACCTATTTAGCTAGCCAGGAAATGGGCCTAGCATAGGCTAGCTCCAGGCTAATTGGTGCTTTCTTCGGTACAGAGACGTGAGCCAGGAGTGGACACTCGGATAGCAGCTTGCTAGCTGCGTTGATCCAGGTGAAAAGGTTCAGAGCTTACGGTAGGAATCCGGAGATTTGGTTAAAAAAGTCTGATATGCTCTTGTTTAAATTGCGCTGTGCAGACTAGCAAGAGTTGTCTGAACTAAGTCAGCTAGCAGTGGCTAGTAGCTAGTTAGCTGGCTAGCTTCAGTTGGGGATTCCGGATCTAAAGTAAAGAAAATTGCAGATCCATACCTCACTGGGTGAGGTGGATTGCAGGAGAGTATGTTGAGGTTAAGAAAAACATATTTTTAAATATATGCAAAGAAAAAAGACATAAAAAGATATATACACGGGACACGACAAGACGAAGACAAAGACGTCTGACAGCTATCCCATCTTGGTTAGAATATAATAAGTACTACACATCATCTAGGGATACTCCCGTGTGTATAATAGTATTTTACAGTATACTATAGTTTACTACAAAGTTATAGTAAATACTCTCGTATTCTATAGTAAACTGTCATATTCATTTCATGTGGGTAGGCAGTGAGGCAGATTCACTAATACTGTTACATCATTCAACAACCCTGCCCGTCTCTGTCGGTCTGTCTGTTCGTTCCCCTTTCTCCAGTCTTTGGGTGAAAGGGAAGGAAGTGAACACGTTGCCCGCCATATTGTTCACACACTAATGCTTGCCATTGTTAATCCTACAGTATATTGTAATTTGGCACACAATGCACATAGAAAAATCCTAAGGTTATTCGACCTCAGTACCAAATCCTGGTTTAAGTAGGGAGTTTGTGTGTGTGTGTGTGTGTGTGTGTGTGTGTGTGTGTGTGTGTGTGTGTGTGTGTGTGTGTGTGTGTGTGTGTGTGTGTGTGTGTGTGTGTGTGTGTGTGTGTGTGTGTGTGTGTGTGTGTGTGCGTGCTGCGTGTGGACGTTTGTATGTGTGCATGCATGCGTGTCTGTGAATGTACAGGCAGATCACTGTCCAAGGTCTTCTGAACGCCAAGACCTGGATGAACCGTTGAAGCCCCTCAGCCAATGAAGAGACTCCTCTGTCCAGGGAATGACAGAGGAGAAAAGAAACAAGGACGGGAAAGGGGGGAAGAAGTAGGAAACAGAAGGTGGATACTGTACATCAACATAAGGTTTGAACATGTGCTTTCTATAGTACAGTAGGTTTGCTGCAGATCAGTTTATGAAAAATCTGTCAAACAAGATTTATGTTGCAAAAGAACAACATCAGCATCTTTAAATTGAGGCTGGAGTGTACACAGTGGTAAACTGAACATATAAGGAGATACTGTAACTTTAGATTTGAATTTCAAATGAATTAATATGACAGTTATATGAAGGCAAGTTGAGACAGGACTGTCAACCAAAACGTCTTATCAAGTTCACCCATGAAGATATAGCTACATTATGTAAACAAACCACCAATTGCCACATTTCCTCCCACTCATTGTTTCAGATTTCAGCCAGATACAATTAAACCAAGTCGTGGCATCTATGTACGTATAAACAATAGATCAGGTTCAAATCAATAGAATGTCTGTGATTCCCTAGTCAAGGTCAGTGAACTTCCAGTACAGTAGTGGTCACTAACCAGTCGATCGTGGTCAATCTTCAGGCATTCCTAAGTCGATCACCAAACATTTCTGTAGAAAAGCCAATGATAAAAGCTTGCCCTCCTATTTTTTAGATTTGTCTTGCGCTGTTGTCAATGGGTGCAGTTGATTCAGAAGCAATGCATACTGGCAAAGTGTTCCCATTTTGTAACAGACAAACTCCGCCTACCCTGTGGACCAGGAGAGCTATGGCTAAATCAAGTGTGCCTACTGCGCTGGCCAATCGGATAGCTCAAATCACTGTGCCTACAGCTTCCACAACCCCACAGCAAAGTTTGATACTATTAAATAACTTTTAAAACCACAACCAGCAAGAGACTCAAATAATACAGGATGAAGCGGCTGTTTTCATGAGTGAGTTCATGATTACATTTTTATTCAGCACTGTTTGTGTTCAACACTTTTACAAAACATAAAATGCGCTCCTCCCCACTTCCACTGACACTGCAGCTACAATGAATGAGTAGCCAAGTATATCGATAGGCCTGCTTTTTTTTACTATCAGCAGCTCATTGTGTCGATTTTTTTACATTTTGAGCAATATTTCACTTTCTCTGGTCATAGGAAAGACTAAAGTTTCGCCATCAGGTGGAAGACTCGGTCCCCGCTCTCTGGTCAATCTCACAGGAGGAAAGGAGAGAGCAGGGACCATGAGAGACGGACCCTCTGCTGTTCTCTCCCTCCACTAAGACTGACCATCACATGCAGGTACCATTCGTTTATTCAAATTATAAAAATGTATGCTCAGCTGTGGCATGGCCATAACTATGTATGAGGACCGCGAAGTCCAGACAGATTAAAGGTGATTTTCGCTTGCGTCCCCCAGATTTGATTCCCGGATATTCCTTTTTAGCAGCTCATTCACCACTCTCTCAAATGGCTAACTCTACTCTCTCATGGCACAGACCGAGGGTCTGATACAGGAAACAAAATACCACAGCTCGCAGTCAGCTCAAGTAGGCAACTTGAGACTCTGCTGACAGTGTGTTTGCGAGATGCTGGACAAAAAGCAATTTTAAGACAGTCCCGAGACTTGAGTCGTGTCTACAGACATCCCCAAACAAAACAAAAAATGTATGAGTGTGAATGAGTGTAACACTGGTAAATAGTGCCTTATACAGTAGATACAGTATGTCAGTCAGTGAGGTGGCTAGCTGCCAGCAGAGAACTTTCTATTACAGTAATAGCTAGCTATCCACCTCATTCCTTTCTGTGAGCATGTGCTCATAGAACCCTTCATGCTTTCGGGTCATGTTAATTTTCTGATTACACAATGATTCTTTATTTGTGGACACTACAGCACCTTATTCCCTCTCTTGGTACTCCTCATCTTTGTAAGTCATCTTGATTTTGCGCCTGTATGTTTTTATCAGTTTCTTTATGAAAATATTTAGCGAACTCCATGACAGTAGCTAAAACAAGGGGCTATAGCAGCACACAAGGAGCCTACAAATGCATGCTGGGCCAGGCATAACCTGAGCTGGTGAAGTGAGCTCTACTGGTGCAGTACTGTAGCGAAATTGGAGTGGGCTAGAAGGCTGACGCTCCAGCCTTTGGGAAACTAGCTCAAGGCCTCCAGTCATGTTGGGCACATTCCGCTCCTTGTTACACTCCAGCTCCAGCCCCATTCTGCCCACATACTCTGCTCACCACCAAGTGCCACATCACTGTCTGCAAATGTATTATGATAGCTTAGTAGTGTATTTCTTACTCCTGCTGAGGTAAGCTCCGTTTTAACGTTAGCTTTAGCTTCTTTCAATAGCATCCTTCAATAGCTAAGTGTGTCATTGTAGCAAAGTATTTCTAAACACAAAATGGAACAAAATGAAGTGTTGTTCTATTGTCTATACAAGGCTATACTAGGCTATCATTTGGCTCAATAAGCCTTTCAAGGAGCTTTCCGTTCTGATAAGGTTATTTTGCCAAAAACCTTTAGGCCTAGCTGTAGAGAAAAAAACAAAAACAACTCCGCATTCCTGCCTAGCCTGGCAAGATTGGCCCAAAGGGTGTTTAGCATCCCCAGTGGCTTTGCGAGCGCGTAGAGGGTATTTTATTTTGCTGGCCTGCTCTCCAGGCACCATCGCATGAGCCTGAAGCCATAGACTCTGGCCAAACTCGCACTTCTGAAAGTGAATTCAAAAGCACTGTAGACTGAGCCTAATAAGGCATGTTTCGTTAATTTTGAATTGAATTCTAAGTCACAGCCTATATGAGCAATTTCTAGACTATAATGATTTAATAAAACAAAATGTTCTTTAAAAGCTGAGCGGTTAATGTTCCTGCCAGCCAAGTGTGTAGCACGAGCAAATACTTTGTAGGCTATAGCCTTGACATAATTGAAATAATATACTAACAACATAGCCTAAATAATCCATTTGTGTTCCTTCTTAGGCTACCTGTCTGGTTCCTGACATATTAGAGTGTTTATATGCTGTTTAAAACGAATGGAGCCAATTTGAAATAATGGATACTTCTTACAGTCACCTTTTCAAGTTGTTTACTAAAATGTTTTGCATTCAAATCACTTTGTTTGGTTTCAATACTTCAATAGCAAATGGTAGGTCCAGGTAGTCACAAAAATAGATGGGTGTTGTTTAAATGGTGAGCTTAATGAATGGAGCAAATTTGGAACACCATTTTTAATCTGGGAACGTTTTTTAACGGAGCGGTTGGAAAGGACATGGAGCGCTGGAGCCAGGAGGGAGCAGAGGAGACAGAGAGAGAAGAAGCAAGAGAGAGAGAGAGAGGATAGTACAGTGGTTCCCAAACTTGGAGTCTGGACCCTAAGTGGGGTCCTCTGAGAAAATATGTACAAAACGTATCAAATAAATTAAGAACTTAAAAGAATAGGATTTGTTTGAATATGCACATCTCCACATGCTCTATATTTCATGTAGACCCGAAATTAAAACACAATCAAAATGCAAACAATACAGTCGTAAAAATGTCAGAAGTTTTCATTACGTCGCTGATGCTATGTGTCGGTGTGAAACTTTTTCAGATTTCCCCCCTTTCAGGGGAATAACATTACAATAATAGCTAATAGGCTATGTGTTTGCAAATCGACTGAGATGAATTAACCTACAGCAGCCAAGTTGATATTGACTATGGTCATTTTGTTTTTGCAGTTCTCCAAATAGATTTTTTTATTTGAAATATAATATGGTCTGAGAAGAGCAAAATTGGCACGCCAAGCATTTAGCCAATATGCTGTGATAATATATTAGGTATTGTATTGTACTGCACAAAACATATTCTTATATAATTGTTTTAATTAGGCTAATGTTGCAAAAGCTTACATCTTTAAAGTTGTGTTAAAAAAAAAAATCTGAGCAGTTGATCTCGGCTTGCTTTTTGACCAAGAAAGGGATGTTGACTCAGAAAAGGTTGGTTACCACTGCCAACTTACGGTCAAATAAAATCTGGGCAATAATATATACCTTCATGTTTGGAGCTCCGGTCGGTCATAATTTTTAATTCCTGCTCTAACGCTTTAAGCAATTAGTGGGCCTCACAGATCCATCATTGGCTAAAAAGGGTACCTGGGGGGTAAAAGTCTGAGAGCATCACTTTTAATTATGAAACCATTATAGCAGTAAACAGATGCAAGCCAAGCCCTGGTACTGATTAATATTTTGTGTGCAATCAGTGGGTATGAGCATCTCTCTCTCTCTCTCTCTCTCTCTCTCTCTCTCTCTCTCTCTCTCTCTCTCTCTCTCTCTCTCTCTCCTAACCTTCATTACTCCTGTACAAAGCAGCTGAGGAAGACACATATGGGCATTGATTTTCGCCCAGAGCCACGTGAATGTGCTCAAGGAGCTCTTCAGGAGACTCAAAGAGAGATGGAACCCCCAAAACGAGAACTTTACAGAAACAAGGTGCCAGAGTGACTCCTGCTCCTTTGACATTTGGAAACGTCAGGAAGAAGAAGAAGAGGAAGAGTGAGAGAATACACGGAAAAGAAAATAAGGCAAACAAAAGATAGAGCTTTTCATTTCCTGCTTTTTTGCTGCTTTTTTCCATTTCAACTAACAAATGATTGCCCACTCTGAGTGTGTCCATTGGGCCGCAACCTGTTGAAGCCCCTTTATGTTTATGTTTTTCATCCCAGCCTCCTCTGAAGTCCTGTGCATGGAGTTCCTTTAACAAATGGAATTAAAAAGAATGATAAAGAAAAATAAACGGCCTTGGTTTTTTTGGTGAGCGCTGCCCTATTCCTAGTGGACACACAGTCTACACCTCTTGCTATTCTCTCTCTCTCTCTCTCTCTCTCTCTCTCTCTCTCTCTCTCTCTCTCTCTCTCTCTCTCTCTCTCTCTCTCTCTCTCACTCTCTCTCTGCCTCTCTGCCACTCTCTCGCCCTCTCTGCCTCTCTCTCTCTCTCTGCCTCTCTCTCTCTCTGCCTCTCTCTCTGCCTCTCTCTCTCTAACTCTCTCTCTCTCTCTCTCTCTCTGCCTCTCTCTCTCTGTCTCTGCCTCTCTCTCTATCTCTACCTCTCTGCCTCTCTCTCTCTCTGCCTCTCTCTAACTCTCTCTCTGCCCCTCTCTCTCTAACTCTCTCTCTCAAATCAATTCAAAAGGCTTACATTGCTAAAGAAAAGGACATAGAAAATTAACAAAAGTAAATTAAACAATTATGAACAGGAAACATTACACTCACCAAAGTTCCAAAGGAATAGAGACATATCAAATGTCATATTATGTCTATATACAGTGTTGTAACGATGTGCAAATAGTTCAAGTACAAAAGGCAAAATAAACAAACATAAATATGGCCTATATTTACAATGGTGTTTGTTCTTCACTGTTTGCCCTTTTCTTGTGGCAACAGGTCACACATCTTGCTGCTGTGATGGAACACTGTGTTATTTCACCCAATAGATATGGGGGGTTTATCAAAATTGGATTTGTTTTGGAATTCTTTGTGGATCTGTGTTATCTGAGGAAAATGTGTGTCTGTAATATGGTCATACAATTGGCAGGAGGTTAGGAAGTGCAGCTCAGTTTCCACCTCATTTTGTGGGCAGTGTGCACATAGCCTGTCTTCTCTTGAGAGCCAGGTCTGCCCACGGCAGCCCCTCAATAGAAAGGCTATGCCTACAGAGTCTGTACATAGTCAAAGCTTTCCTTCATTTAGTGTCACGTCACAGTGGTCCGGTATTCTGCCACGGTGTACTATCAGTTAGGGCCAAATAGAATTCTAGTTTGCTCTGTTTTTTTGTTAATCCTTTCCAAAGTGTCAAGTAATTATCCTTTTCTATAATGATTTGGTTAGGTCTAATTATGTTGCTCTCCTGGTGCTCTGTTTGTGTTTGTGAACAGAACCCCAGGAACAGCTTGCTTACGGGACTCTTCTCCAAGTTGATCTCTCTGTAGGTGATGGCTTTGTTATGGAAGGTTTGGGAATCGCTTCCTTTTAGGTGGTTTTAGAATTTAGTGGGTATCGGCTTAATTCTGCTCTACATGCATTAATTGTTGTTTTATGTTGTACACAGAGGATATTTTTTTGCAGAATTCTGAAAGCACAGTCTGAATTTGGTGTTTGTCCCATTTTGTGACCACAGACCTCACAACCGTAAAGGGCAATGGGTTCTATAACTGATTCAAGTATTATTAGCCAGATCCTAATTGTTATGTCAGATTTTATGTTCTTTTTGATGGTGTAGAAGGCCCTTCTTGCCTTGTCTCTTAGATCGTTCACAGCTTTGTGGAAGATACCTGTGGAACTGATGTTTAGGCCGAGGTACGTATTGTTATTTGACTCTGCCTTTGTTTTGGTTTGTTTGTTTGTCAATTAAGGCGTGCAGGGTGAATACGCGGTCTGTCGTACCATAATTTGGTAAAAATCCAATTTGACATTGGCTCAGACATTGTTTTCAATTAGGACATGTAAGAGTCTGCTGATAATTAAGAGTCTCTGAAAATGCAGAGAATTCTTTGCAAATAAATTCATAAAAAATCCTACAATGTGATTTTCTCGATTTTTTTCCCTCATTTTGTCTGTCATAGTTGAAGTGTACCTATGATGAAAATTACAGGCCTCTCTCATCTTTGTAAGGGGGAGAACTTGCACAATTCGTGGCTGACTAAATACTTTTCTGCCCCACTGTAGCTAGCTACACTACCGTTCAAATGTTTGGGGTCACTTAGAAATGTACTTGTTTTCCACGAAAACATACATGAAATGAGTTCCAAATGAATATGAAATATAGTCAAGACGTTGACATATAAAACATGTTTTTTAATTGAAATAATAATTGTGCCTTTCAAACAAAAAATCCTCCATGTGCAGCCATTACAGCCTTGCAGACCTTTGGCATTCTAGTTGTCAATTTGTTGAGGTAATCTGAAGAGATTTCACCCATTGCTTCCTGAAGCACCTCCTACAAGTTGGATTGGCTTGATGGGAAGCTCTTACATACCATACGGTCAAGCTGCTCCTACAACAGCTCAATAGGGTTGAGATCCGGTCACTGTGCTGGCCAATCCATTATAGACAGAATACCAGCTGACTGCTTCTTCCCTAAATAGTTATTGCATAGTTTGGAGCTGTGCTTTGCTCCAATTAAGCACCGTCCACAGGGAATGGCATGGTGTTGCAAAATGGAGTGATAGCCTTCCTTCGTCAAGATCCCTTTTACCCCATACAAATGTCCCACTTTACCACCACCAACACACACCCAGACCATCACATTGCGTCCACCATGCTTGACAGATGGCGTCAAGCATTCCTCCAGCACCTTTAATTTTTTCTGCGTCTCACAGATGTTCTTCTTTGTGATCCAAACACCTCAAATGTAGATTGGCCTGTCCATGACACTTTCTTCCCATCTTCCTCTGTCCAATGTCTATGTTCTTTAGCCGATCTTAATCTTTTCTTTTTATTGCCCAGTCGTTGCAACTCTGCCTAGAAGGCCTGCATCCCGGAGTCGCCTCTTCACTGTTGACGTTGAGACTGGTGTTTTGCGAGTACTATTTAATGAAGCTGCCAGTTGAGGACTTGTGATGCGTCTGTTTCTCAAACTAGACACTCTAATGTACTTGTCCTCTTGCTCAGTTGTGCACTGGAGCCTCCCACTCCTCTTTCTATTCTGGTTAGAGCCAGGTTTTGCTGTTCTGTGAAGGGAGTAGTACACAGCGTTGTGCAAGATCTTCAGTTTCTTGGCAATTTCTTGCATGGCATAGCCTTCATTTCTCAGAACAGGAATAGACTGACAAGTTTCAGGACAAAGTTCTTTCTTTCTGGCCATTTTGAGTCTGTAATCAAACCCACAAATGCTGGGATGTCTAAAGAAGGCCAGTTTTATTGTTTCTTTAATCAGAACAACAGTTTTCAGCTGTGCTAACATAATTGCAAAAGGGTTTTCTAATGACCAATTAGCCTTTTAAAGTTATAAACACGGATTAGCTAGTGATTAGCGAGTGATGGTTGCTGATAATGGTCCTATAAGGGCACAGGGCGAGACCCAGATGCAGACAGGGGAGGCAGATGGTTCAAGTCTCTGATATTTATAATAATCCAAGGGGCAGGCAAGCGAATGGTCGTGGACAGGCAAAATATTATAACAAGGTCAGAGTCCAGGAGGTACAGAGTGGCAGGCAGGCTCAAGGTCAGGGCAGGCAGGCGGGTTCAGAGTCAAGTCAGGCAAGGGTCAAAACAGGAGCACGGCGTAACACACAGGTTGACTTTACAAAACAAGACAAACTGTCACAGACAGACAGACAAACCAGGTATAAATACCAGGGGATAATGGGGAAGATGGGTGACACCTGGCGGGGGTGGAGACAAGCTCAGGGACAGGTGAAACAGATCAGGGTGTGACAGGGCCTCTGTATGTCTATGTAGATATTCCATTAAAAAATCAGCCGTTTCCAGCTCCAATAGTCATTTACAACATAAACAATGTCTTCATTGTATTTGTGATCAATTTTATGTTATTTTAATGGACCAAAATTTAGTTTTTCTTTCCAAGACAAGGACATTTCTAATTTTTTAGGTTTTCTCCATATCGTTAGCTGTCATACCCTAATTCCATTGATTTAAAAACGTGGTCCTCCAGAAAGTGGAGGGCAACACAAGCAGTTCTACTACGCGATATATCTAAAGACATTACCGACACATATTGACCAGCTCAAATAGACAGAAGCGGGTCGATGTTTTTATATATTTAAATTGTGTATGCAACATGATGGACTGACTGATTTAAATGTGTATGTGATCGTTTTAATAGAAGGTGATGCCAAAGAAAAATGTCCATCTTGGATGTACAGTAAAGTTTTATTCTATTCTATTCCATCTCTTGGCATGTCCAGGACACTCATTATCGCAGCCAATCTGTCACGTCCTGACCTTAGTTCCTTTTTTATGTCTCTTTTTTACTTTGGTCAGGGCGTGAGTTGGGGTGGGCATTCTATGTTTTGTGTTCTATGTTTTGTATTTCTATGTGTTTGGCCTGGTATGGTTCCCAATCAGAGGCAGCTGTCAATCGTTGTCTCTGATTGAGAACCATACTTAGGTAGCCTGTTCCCACCTGGTGTTTGTGGGAAGTTATTTTCTGTTTAGTGTTTTTGTTGGACCTTGCAGAACTGTTCGTTTGTCGTTTTTGTTCTAGTATTCATCTTCATTAAAATAATTCTGAATACGTACCACGCTGCTTCTTTGGTCCTCTTCTCCTTCTCCCGATAACAATCGTTACACAATCATGGCTAGCGGGAAGGTATTATTCTGTGGCTAAACACACTAGGCTAGTAATTTAACAATTGTATTTGTATTTACAGATGGCATACATGTTTGTTATTTAGGCACATGAAATTTCATATGTTCCAGGAGGCATTTATCCCCCCAAAAAACATTTTCAAATGGCTCTCCTGTGAAGTAGTGACACAAGACATAAGCCTAGTTTCCTGAAACGAGTCACAATTGTACACAAAATTTAGACTACTGCCCCTTTAAGAGCTTGAAAAGATGTTGTATGTTATGATTTTCATTAAATAAACTCAGCAAAAAAAGGAACGTCCTCTCACTGTCAACTGCATTTATTTTCAGCTAACTTAAATTGTGTAAATATTTGTATGACCATAACAAGATTCAACAACTGAGACATAAACTGAACAAGTTCCACAGATATGTGACTAACATAAATGGAATAATAAGTCCCCGGACAAAGGGAGGGGGTCAAAATCATAAGTAACAGTCAGTATCTTGTGTGGCCACCAGCTGGATTATTAAGTACTGCAGTGCATCTCCTCGTGGACTGCACCAGATTTGCCCGTTCTTGCTGTGAGATGTTACCCCACTCTTCCACCAAGGCACCTGCAAGTTCCCAGACATTTCTGTGGGGAATGACCCTAGCACTCACCCTCCGATCCAACAGGTCCCAGACGTGCTCAATGGGATTGAGATCCGGGCTCTTCTCTGGCCATGGCAGAACACTGACATTCCAGGATTTCTTCCCTGTAACACATAGCGTTGAGAATGCCTGCAATGACAACAAGCTCAGTCCGATGATGCTGTGACACACCGCCCCAGACCATGACGGACCCTCCACCTCCAAATTGATCCCGCTCCAGAGTACAGACTTCAGTGTAACGCTCATTCCTTCAAAGATAAACTTGAATCTGACCATCACCCCTGGCAAGACGAAACCATGATTCGTCAGTGAAGAGCACTTTTTGCCAGTCCTGTCTGGTCCAACGACTGTGTGTTTGTGCCCATAGCCGACGTTGTTTCCGGTGATGTTACAACAGGCCTACAAGCCCTCAGTCCAGCCTCTCTCAGCCTACTGCGGACAGTCTGAGCACTGATGGAGGGATTGTGTGTTCCTGGTGTAACTCGAGCAGTTGTTGTTGCCATCCTGTACCTGTCCCGCAAGTGTGATGTTCGGATGTACTGATCCTGTGCAGGTGTTGTTACACTTGGTCTGGACGATCAGCTGTCCATCCTGTCTCCCTGTAGCGCTGTTTTAGGCGTCTCACAATACGGACATTGCAATGCATTGCCCTGGCCACATCTGCAGTCCTCATGCCACCTTGCAGCATGCCCAAGGCATGTTCACACAAATGAGCAAGGAGCCTAGGCATCTTTCTTTTGGTGTTTTTCAGAGTCAGTAGAAAGGACTCTTTAGTGTCCTAAGTTTTCATAACTGGGACCTTAATTGCCTAACGTCTGTAAGCTTTTAGTGTCTTAAAGACTGTTCCACAGGTGCGTGTTCAATAATTGTTTATGGTTCATTGAACTAGCATGGGAAACAGTGTTTAAACTCTTTACAATGAAGACCTGTGAAGTTATTTCGATTTATCTTTTGAATTATCTGAAAGACAGGGTCCTGAAAAAGCTCTCTTAGCCTATAGGTCACATATTGCAAACAAATAATGTTATTAAAAACTCTGTGTATCTTTGACAATCGCCAATCAATATCCAAAAACACCACAAGTTTTTATCACAGACCTGGTGTGTAATCATTTGCCAAACAGTCAACTAAAACGAAAGTTTATTTTGGACAAATTCAGTTCCGTTCCTGACTGTTTCGTTCCGTCTGCTTCCGCTAAAGAAATGTTTTGCAACAGAATCGATATAATGAATACGCCCCTGCACATCATCATCTTCTCTCTTTTGTGGCACCGTTGTAAAGGGTTATGGCAGGGGAAACTGTGTTTCAGTCATCTAGTGTGTGGTGCAGGAAATAATGACAAGTGAACCCTGGAGAGCTTTGTGTTCACATTGCCCTAAAAAAGGGAACCGGACAGAGGAATTCAAGCGAACCCGAACTCAGACCACTTCTCGAGGTGTCTGAATTCCTTAGGAGTGTTCACACTGCACAATTTCTTTAATGAGAACCGTACTGAGTTCACAAAAATCGTCTGAAAGGGACCAGGAGTGAAAGCAGAGGTACACATGTCTTGTTTCTAAGGTGCGTGTTTCCTGTCTTGTAAAGCTGGTCTTATTTTGTATGCTTGACCGTCTGGCGCTTACTACGGTTTTGAGAAATAGAGACAACAAACAAAGGGAGCTGCGATCGCTATCCCTCAGATCATTACGCACTGCAACGAGCTACAGGAACAGAAATAGCCAAAGGGCAAGGTGGACAGGACCTCGCATGAGCTCATCTTTTCACTGAGCCCATACACTTCTGAGGTAAGCAACACACACACACACACACACACACACACACACACACACACACACACACACACACACACACACACACACACACACACACACACACACACACACACACATATAAATGAAAGAAGGCGCGCGCGCACACACACACACTCACACACACACACACACACGCGCACGCACCTAGGCCAAAGCCTTTCTAGACAAAGTGGAGGGAGAAGAAATCTAAATCAAATGGGGCAAGTTGATTCCTGCAGTAAAGTAGTAAAGCTGTTTATCAGGAACGTGGTCAATGCTCAGAGGCCTCACACACACCCACATACACAAACGGAAGTATACGAATATGCACAAACACACATACACGAATGTAAGCACAAAAAACACAGACATTCCATCGAGACATCCATACCAATGCGAGGTCAGGAGTGAAATCCATACAACTGGGTATCCATGAACACATAACATATACCCATCAACATGATTTGGTTATCAATGCTTTTCAGGGATTAAATGGAACGTTCATGGTTGGCCCTCTCAAGTATCAAAGACCTCGTAATATCACAGCACCATCAGCCTAAAATAAAGAAGAGCTTTTTTTCTAACTAGTGTCTCCAGTTTCATCCCTTCGGGTTCCTCTATGAAATTAAAAATAAAGTGAATGAGTTTCCCTTTGAAGGCCAGACATAGAAAAAGAAGGGCTAAGACAGAATGAGAAAGAGAGAGAGAGAGAGGGAAAAGGAGGAGAGGAGCTGGGGGGGGCAAGCAATGGGAGTGCAATTAAAAGTGCACATACTGGCGAAATCCCGGCTTGTTGGCCCTCTTTTGGGATCTCAACAGACAGGGGACTTCTTTAAGAGGGGGGGCTTTACTACAGACTAGGAGGTGCTGGACGCTCCATTAGTTCTGCTTCACCTCCTGTCTCTCCCTCTCTCTCTCTATCTTCCTCTCTTTTGCTCTCTCTCTCTCTCTCTCTCTTTCTCTCTCTTCCTCTTTTTCACTCTGTCTCTCTCACGCTCTCTCTATCTTCCTTTCTTTCGCTCCCTCTCTCGCGCTCTTTCTCTCTCTCTCACTACTAAAAGTTTCAGACGGCCGTGAGACCTGGCTTTAACACACGTTCTCGCCTCCTCCATCTCTTCCGTTTCGTTCTCCTCTCTCTTCTCCTTCTCTTGCTGCTAAGCGTTGGCTGAAGTTACGGTTGGGTGGAGGGACAGGCTTTGGCACAATGTAGACATTGGCATTCTATGGTGGGTAAGTTACCTGCATTGTCCTACAAATGTTTAGTATGTGTGTGTATGTGTATGTGTGTGTGTGCGTGCGTGCGTACTTCTCTCCTCGCCTTGCAGAGCCCATAATGCACGGTGATGGATCACAGATCTGACGTTTCTAATTGCATCCCTTTCTTACTCCTCTGTAATGACAGCTGTTCTGAGGGCAATCTCACACACTTTCCATATCCGCCCCACACACACCGTATCAGTTTCATGTACGACCTGTGTGTGTGTGAGTGAGTGTAACCGGTGTGAAATGGCTAGCTGGTTAGCGGTGCGCCCTCGTAGCATTTCAATCGGGGACGTCACTCGCTCTGAGACCTCGAAATATTTGTTTCCGGCTTTTGTGGAGCGATAGGCAACGATGCTTCGGACAGGGATTGTTGTCGATGTGTGCAGAGGGTCCCTTGTTCATGCCCAGGTTGGGGCGAGTAGAGGGACGGAAGCAATACTGTTACTTCGTATGGGTCTATGTTGGTCTATGTGTCCGCGCAACTGTACATCTGTGGCCGTCTGTTTCAGTATACTGTACATGTTTTCCCTCAATTAAATAATGCAAAGAACATCTACATAACAAACTGATGCCATGATCTGAAACATCAAAGATGGCCACAGACGATTGCGCTACTTTGTTACTACGAGCTGTATAAAAGGACACCTCAACAGTCCATTACGGTTTCATAAATTATAATTTATGCATCCATGTTTAAATGTGGCCACGGAGCTTCATCATGAGGCCCTTCAGAACGTCTTCTCTAGCTAATTACCGGGTCAAAAAAACAATTTGTACCATCCAAGAACGGCCCCTCTTCCATACACACCTCACACATTATGCAAAATCACCAGCTGCCGGCAACACCTCCCCAACAGCCTGGCAACGGGGTGAGAGAAAAGAAAAGCAGCCATAATGAATGCATTTCATTTATCTGATTTATTTAGTTACCGACCTTGTAGGGGAAAGTGAACCTGAAGTTTTGCTCGAGGCAAACAAGCAAATTACAGCGAACCTGTTTCCTACTGCTGTAAATTGTGCTGTTGTAGCCAACTTTGTTTACGATGGGTGTGCTTCAATCTTGGTATTTCTGATAAACACCTTGGTAGAAGGGTAGCTAAACTGGTATCTTACACACTTGGAACAAACTGATAGGTTTAAAGACACAGAAGAGTTGCAGGAGAAATAATAGATCCATATGTGTCTGTGTGTGTGTTTGGTAGACCTAAACATGTAGAGCGAAAACACACATGGGCAGGTGGGCAAGACAACCTACCAGCAAGGGGAAAAAGAAGCCATTTTAATTCTTTCAACCAAACATAGCCGCTTGCATGTATCATTGATGGATTCCCACTCCCTTCGGAAAATGTGGTCACATTTCTGAGTTAGATGCACACAAACACACAGCAGGGCTCTGGGGTTGGTTTGCTGGCTGGTGACGGTATGTGTTAGCGTGCTCTCTTCAACCATGTGCTTGGTGTAAGGGACAGGCCAATGCTTTCAGAGGCATGTCAACTGGACACATTAACTCATAAAATACCCGCTCTCCATGAAAAATGCAGTGGTTGGCCGTTATGAGGGGAGCGGATGGGATCGCTATATTTATAATTGATGTAAATGAGGAGTTCTCCCACGACAAGCTGTGTGTGTGTGTGTGTGTGTGTGTGTGTGTGTGTGTGTGTGTGTGTGTGTGTGTGTGTGTGTGTGTGTGTGTGTGTGTGTGTGTGTGTGTGTGTGTGTGTGTGTGTGTGTGTGTGTGTGTGTGTGTGTGTGTGTGTGTGTGTGTGTGTGTGTGTGTGTGTGTGTATGTGAGTGTTACAGGGTGGAAACAAGGGCCAGAGTAAAGATATAGCAGAGTCTGGGTCACTTCCTGGAACATCATGCATCTGAGCCTGGTACTGCCTTAGAAACAAACATAGGAAATACAGGGATTATGGAAAAATGCCTTCAAGGCATCATAGGCCTACATGCATTCTACAAGAGGAATGTTTGCTGTGTGAATATCAAATTAGAGCAGGAATAGGCACAACACTCTGTAGAAGATGACTAGTCAAGTATGTTGAGGAGAGCTAGATAATGAACGAGAGAGAGAAACAGAAAAACAGAAACACTGAGAAAGAGAGAGGTGAAAATCTTCATCTTGACAGAGGGACAAATTGAAATCCTCCTTATTGACCTCTATGAATTGATAACATGCCTGTGTTTCAATAATAGATGCAATTCCTTTTCTGTTTAAATGTCTGTCAAGTAGATGTTTCAGTTGACTGAACTCAAAGCAGGATGGGTGTTTCACGAAGCTGAACCACGACCTGGCTCCTTCCACATCAACATCTCTGACGTGCAAACGAACAGGACTGTTTCTCGAGCTAATAGAACAATTCAGCTAAAACAGCACACTCTTCCTCATGATCCTTCTACTTTCTCCCTCTTCTTCCCTCGCTCTGAATCTCTGATGCAGGCAAGCTTTTTAGGCCCCATTCTGTAATATATGGACCTTTATACCAGTAATAACAGTGGAAATACATCAATCCAAGTAACCTTTAATTCCTGAAAGGGGACATGTGGTGATTGAGGTTTTGAATGCATTGTGTCGCCTATAATGTCCATGTTGGGAGCAATGTAATTTCTTCTTTTCCATTGGCACACACAATTTTATAGCATTATGGAAATATCCATCCACCTGAGAAATACGTCGACGACTGAGTGACACTGATTCAGCATCTACCCTTGCACTTGCTTTTTAAGACTATTATGTATCACCATAAAACGTCTTATAATAAAGCCTTACATTTCCCTCCTCTTCAGAACAAAGGTCCAATTCAGTAACCGGCCAGACCTTTCCTACGCCAAATCAATGGCCGTTGATTTCCCGCATTGATCTCGTGTAAAATAAAATAAAAAACCTTTACCGCTCCTGGTCTCCCACCTTTCTCTTCTACCTTCAAGGTCATTATCTGAAAAACGAAAAAAAAAACACAGCTGTTCTCTTTCCCCTCGATTTCTTTTCTCCCGCTCTCCTTTTTTTCCCTTTCTTCTGTAGAATGGCAACCCCTAATCACGCCTTGACTGAATGGCAACCCCTAATCACCCTTCACACAGCCCTACCAAATTCCAGCAGGCAAATAGCCATGGAACATTTACCATCATTTCCTCACCTTGTAGTGTGCAACTATTTGTTGTCCTGCTTTAACAGTGTAAAATAATATATTATTGAAATGGCTACGAAGGAGGGGGGCGAGGAGGGAGGGTGAGGCACAGAGGGAGACTAAGGTCAGCTCTCATTGCCCGAGGACCCCACCGATCAATATCATTGGTCAATTATTTCTTTACTATTACAGTATCACTCCCAGATAAATTATTTTGGAGTTTAAACTGGGGGATTTTGTGGGGTGCAAAGAGTGTTCAAATATTGAACCGTGTGCCAACTAAGTGCAAGGTCCCGTCACATGAAAGCCAAATCACTGATTAGCTATTCTAATGCTGATGGTTTTCTGACATGTTTCAACATCCTGTGCTCAAATTCTGGATTGATCTGTGACCATATGATCTTTTCATTCTCATTTTATATTCCAAATGTCAAACATTTTTGGCATATTTAATGCCTTGCATATTTATTGATCCAAATTAACATGACTATTTCATAAAATAACATTCAACTTCATACCAAACAGTGAAAAATGATAGATACTACCCAAGGCAAAGCCTGAAGGAAACCTACTGTTTTTTTGGTATAGCAATAATTATTCATCTCTCTTTTATTTCTTTATTTGGATCCCCTATTAGCTTTTTGCAGAAGCAAACACTGATACACTGAAAGACAAGGACAGTCACACAAGTGTAAAATACAACAATATACAAACAATTAACAAACAAAATTGCACAAACAATACAACTAAAACATTTCGTGTGTGTTAGTGTCTGTGAATGGGTGTGTTTGTGTGTGTGTGTCCTCACAGTCCCCACTGTTCCAAGATGTGGCTTCATCTGTTTTTTAAAGGTCATTTTGATGTTTGCTTGAGTAATTGGAGATGGAGGAGAGTTCCATGTGATCATTCTCTGTATAATTCTGTGAGTTGCCTTCAATTCGTTTTGGACATTGGGACTGTGAAAAGACAGTCCCCAAGTAACTGCTGAAGACAGTTACCCGGACTTCTCTATCTAGAAGTACAGTATGTGGTTTAACAAACAGTTTTGACCAGTTCTTCCATCTAACAGTGGTGGTCAAGGAAAGGAGTTAAAGAAAGGAGATGAGGAAAGGAAGTCTTTAAGAGCATCGGGACACAGGTCCTTTCTGTCTCGTCCTTCTTGACTATCTCCTGGCTTCAGACAGCGACTGTCATGAGCGATATGAGAGAGTCCCTTGAGCAGACAGTCAAAGTACAGTATTTTACTGTCAATCCGTGCAATCGTCCATGCATACTCCTTGTCCTGTCCTCACCACAGCGCTCCCACTGAAGGACAAAACAGAGCGATAAATATGGATGCAAAACAAAAAAATGATATTATAATAATACATAAAAAACCACAGCCGTCTTTCCACGGCCAGCGGCATGGAAGTGGTGCTTTACAGCCTCTTGTAAAAGCTGTTGTATGACCTGCCACTACACGCACAGGGAGAAAATAATGACATACTGTACACCACTACCATATTACCCTGGGGACATTTTGTGTTTTTTCTTTCGTGTGTGTGTGGAGATACGAGCTTTACACGTTGTACCAAACTCAAAAATAAAGAAAAATAACAAAACATAGCATGACTTAATACGCACAACTGAATCAAACAGGCCTGAGAAATCCAATCAAATGTTATTTGTCACATGTGCCGAATACAACAGGTGTAGACCTTACAATGAAATGCTTACTTACAAGCCCCGAACCAACAATGCAGTTTTCGGAAAATACAATTTTTTTAAAGTAAGAGATAAGAATAACAAATAATTAAAGAGCAGCAGTAAATAACAATAGTGGTGCTTTATACAAGGGGTACCGGTACAGAGTCAATGTGTGGGGGCACCGGTGTCAAGGTAATTGAGGTAATATGTACAAGAAGGTTATTAAAGATATTAAAGTGAATATGCATACCCTCTGTAGTGTCTTGCGGTTTGAGGCCGAGTAGTTGCCATACCAGGCAGTGATGCAACCAGTCAGGATGCTCTCGATAGTGCAGCTGTAAAACCTTTTGAGGATCTGAGGACCCATGTCAAATATTTTCAGTCTCCTAGGGGGAATAGATTTTGTCGTGTCCTCTTCACAACTGACTTGGTGTGCTTGAACCATGTTACTTTGTTGGTGATGTGGATGCCAAGGAACTTGAAGCTCTCAACCTGCTCTACGACAGCCCCGTCGATGAGAATGGGTCTTCCTATTCCTGTAGTCCACAATTATCTCCTTTGTCTTGATCACGTTGAGGGAGAGGTTGTTGTCCTTTACATTTACATTACATTTAAGTCATTTAGCAGACGCTCTTATCCAGAGCGACTTACAAATTGGTGCATTCACCTTATGACATCCAGTGGAACAGCCACTTTACAATAGTGCATCTAAATCTTTTAAGGGGGGTGAGGAGGATTACTTTATCCTATCCTAGGTATTCCTTAAAGAGGTGGGGTTTCAGGTGTCTCCGGAAGGTGGTGATTGACTCCGCTGTCCTGGCGTCGTGGGGGAGTTTGTTCCACCATTGGGGGCTGAGCGGGAACTGTACTTCCTCAGTGGTAGGGAGGCGAGCAGGCCAGAGGTGGATGAAACGCAGTGCCCTTGTTTGGGTGTAGGGCCTGATCAGAGCCTGGAGGTACTGAGGTGCCGTTCCCCTCACATGGTCCACATGGTCAGGTCTCGTACTTCCTCCCTATAGGCTGTCTCATCGTTGTCATTGTCGAATGAGCCATTCACACAGAGAGATCACCCGCACGGATAACACTACCAGCAACAACAACTGCTTACACAACTTATGGTAGCCTAAAGCTTACCATATGCTTCCCAGTCAAAATGTTTGCACATACATTATAATATAATTAATTATTGTTTGGCAGCATTCGACAGCTCTTTTTAGGGCAGTTCGAGTACACACATTTTTTTCTTGAGGCAAGACAAAGTTCGATACCTGAAGTCTATGTCCCCTTCGTCTGTGATTAGTCAACAGTGGGGATTGTTCAATGAAGTGTTTGTTGTCAATCAAGGAGAGACAACATTTTCTGGAAGTTGTCATGCACATTTTTTCACTTGAGAAATACTGCACCAAACATCACAGTTAGATGTAAAATTGCACGACTAAGAACTCCTCATCAAAAACTACAACCTTAATGACTGATTTCTTGATATATCTTAGATTCATTCTGATTATTTTAAGGAATTGTTATGGCTATGTTCTTGTATAGGGTCTCAGGAGGGACAAACTCATTTTGCAGCTTTTTTTCTAGTTTCTCAAGCAAATGTATTTTTAAGGGAGTATGTAAGGCACATATGTTCACTTCCCCGAGTCGAGTTCTGCTAGAAGTGGACGCCTTTAGGTCTCTGAGTATGTTTACATGCATGAGCACTTGTAATTCGCTACTAAACTGATTACGGCAGTAGGCCGAGTATGGCAATAGTCATGTAAACGCATTACTCTGCTTATCTTAATTGGTGTGAGCCAATCTTTTGAATTATTAGACATGTAAACAGCTTAATAGGTGTTCCAGCTGTGTATTTTACCTGCGCGTATGCCAGCACCAGCAGCGCAAGCCTCCCCTGTATGCAGTGGCGATTTTAGCATGTACATTTTGGTGGGGGAAAATATATATATATATATGCATGCCAGCAAAGCCACTACAAAACACTAAACAATACATTAATTGCACTACAATGGTGACCAATGCTACCCACAAACTGTTAGAGCCTACATAAAGCTGTGCCAACAGCAGTCGCAAAACGTTACAATGCTACACCTGGCTTTCAGCAGAGCCTTGTCTGGCGAAACAGTTAATACCACATGAGGGAGGAGGATGTCTTCCCTGTAACACACCAAGTTGAGATGTTCTGCTATGACAACTGCTCAGTCCGATAATGCTGAGTTACACCGCCCCAGACCATGACAGACCCTGCATAAGAGTATAGACCTCGTCATAAGGGGACGACGAGCGGATAAGAGGCAATCCGTAATTTCAATTAAGACATTAATGAGCGAGCTAGGATGGACGTTGTCAATAGAACTATTTCTTCAGTACTTTTAAAATGTACAGTGACAGAATTCAGAACATGGTCCATTCTTGCAGTTGTCTCCCTGTACACCAAGTCAGAACCGTAGGATAAATAATGGGTGTAACGTGTACACTGGGAGTCGGGAAGTAAGTACATGGGGTGAATAATAGACAAAACAAGAAACACGAGCAGCGTACAGACATGAAACAGAAACAGAAACAATAACACCTGGGGAAGGAACCAAAGGGAGTGGCAGATATAGGGAAGGTAATCAGGATCGTGAGTCTGATGAGGCGCTGGTGCGTGTAATATAGGTGACAGGTGTGCGTAATAATGAGCAGTCTGGTGACCTAGAGCGCAGGAGAGGGAGTATGCCTAACAATGAGGGCATATAAGCAATGAAATGACATTTCATACATTTTCTAGAACAGGCTATAGGCTAATGAAGAGGGGAAAAGGAACCAAGTTGTTAGCGTGAGGCACATGGGCTACTAACAGCTTACTACACAACATACACTTAGTAACGTTATTACTTTCTTAGCTACAGTATAGATATCTCCCTGGCATATTACACCATTTATGCACCAGCAAACAACACATTTTTGGACTTATCTTCTAAACCACTCATTTCCAACTTGTGTAATGTTTATGTCCAATGGCCGATGAGAAACGTTACGTGTTATCTATACTTTCTCTTCAGTATTTCTCTTCATATGACAAGTATTGAAAAGGATTTGCCAGTAGATTGTCGACTTCATTTATGATGATGACTGCTAGCTAAGATTTTGAAAGTATGATGCTGACATGATCAGTCCAATCAAAGCTACTGTACATATAATGTAATTTGACATCATTTTATCTGTGGCCAATAAACTTGAGCCTTCTTGGATGGGCACTTCTAATGCCAGCAGCCAAAGGGCTAGAATTCTTCGAGGCTCCCCCTTACACTTCACAGTGACGTAGTTTCCCCATGAGTGACAGAATACTGAGCCAATCAAGGTGCAGCGATCCGTATTTTCTGCTGGCTTGCCCACCACAACAGAGCTAAGCTGAAACACCTGCATTTTGGAGCTACCTTACTCAAGAAAACAAAAAAGAGAATGTTTGTATGCAGCTTCAATAATTATCTAAAAAAATGTTTTACATTGTTCGCAAACTGATTTGTGACACATATTAATGCCAAAATTAACATGCAAAACAGGCAAGCCCCTCCCCCCCAGATCGCTGCTGCCTGTATGAGTGAGTGAATGGAGTTCGGAAAAACTGAAAGTATGCATCTTAGAAATAATTTTCACATACAAATGAAATAGGTATGGTCGCTTTGGTTAAAAATGTATTTTTATTGACAATTTACATTTACATTACATTTAAGTCATTTAGCAGACGCTCTTATCCAGAGCGACTTACAAATTGGTGCATACACCTTAAGACATCCAGTGGAACAGCCACTTTACAATAGTGCATCTAAATCTTTTTAGGGGGGGGTGAGAAGGATTACTTACCCTATCCTAGGTATTCCTTGAAGAGGTGGGGTTTCAGGTGTCTCCGGAAGGTGGTGATTGACTCCGCTGTCCTGGCGTCGTGAGGGAGTTTGTTCCACCATTGGGGGGCCAGAGCAGCGAACAGTTTTGACTGGGCTGAGCGGGAACTGTACTTCCTCAGTGGTAGGGAGGCGAGCAGGCCAGAGGTGGATGAACGCAGTGCCCTTGTTTGGGTGTGGGGCCTGAAGGTACTGAGGTGCCGTTCCCCTCACAGCTCCGTAGGCAAGCACCATGGTCTTGTAGCGGATGCGAGCTTCAACTGGAAGCCAGTGGAGAGAGCGGAGGAGCGGGGTGACGTGAGAGAACTTGGGAAGGTTGAACACCAGACGGGCTGCAGCGTTCTGGATGAGTTGTAGGGGTTTAATGGCACAGGCAGGGAGCCCAGCCAACAGCGAGTTGCAGTAATCAAGACGGGAGATGACAAGTGCCTGGATTAGGACCTGCGCCGCTTCCTGTGTGAGGCAGGGTCGTACTCTGCGGATGTTGTAGAGCACATATGTCAGAGTCAAGGCCCGCGGGCCACATCCGGCCCGCGAGAAGGTTTTTTACGGCCCCTGGGATGATCTTGATTTATTATTAGAACCGGCCCGCAGACCGCAGCAAGCCGGCAGCCCGCAGATCTTTTACACGCACCAATACTACATTTCCCACAATGCAACGGTGACGCACCGAGCAGTAGGCTGCTTCATTTCAATATTTATTGGCACAGCAGTTGTCAGCATCACAGTAAAATTAACTTTCAGATACCCATCAAAAATGGCAAAACGGAAGGTGGACACTGAGAACCGGGGTTTCAAACAAGGTGGGAGTCGGAGTATTTGTTCACGGAGGTAGCTGGAAAACCTGTGTGTCTTCTGTGTGGAGAAAGTGTGGCGGTACTGAAAGAGTATAATCTGAGACGACATTATGAAACGAAACACGCGGACAAAAACAAGAATATGGACATGGAACAAAGGCTACAAAAGGCAGAGGAATTAAAACGAGGCCTCAAATCTCGACAGGCTCTGTTCAAAAAGCCAAATCACAAGGCCAGGCTGCTGTCAAGGCCAGTTTTATTTTGGCAGAAGAGATCGCTAAATCAGCCCGGCCATTTACGGAGGGGGATTTCATCAAAAACTGCATGATTAAAGTTTGTGACGAAGTTTGCCCAGAAAAAAGGCAACTCTTTTTAAATGTGAGTCTGAGCAGAAACACCATTGCCGAGAGAGTAGACCAGTTGTCCATCAATCTAAAAGAGCAGCTTGTGAAAAAGGGAAAAGATTTCATTGCATATTCCTTGGCTGTGGATGAGAGCACCGACATTTCTGACATTGCCCAGTTGTCAATTTTCATCCGCGGAGTGGACTCCAGCCTAAGCGTGACAGAGGAGTTTTTGGCTTTACGTCCTATGCATGGCACAACTACGGGGCATGATTTGTATGAAGAGGTGTCAAGATGTGTAAATGAGATGGAGCTGCCTTGGGAAAAACTCGTGGGTTTGACAACCGACGGAGCACCTGCGATGTGTGGACACAGGAGCGGACTGGTGGCGAAGATACGGGAAAAGATGCAAGAGGAAAACGCGACAGGTGAGCTGACAGCTTATCATTGTATCATACACCAGGAAGCGTTGTGCGGTAAAGCCTTGAAAATGGAGCATGTAATGAGCATCATCACGCGCACAGTTAACTTTATCAGAGCCAAAGGTTTGAATCACCGCCAGTTCAAGGCATTTCTGACGGAGTTAGAAACGGAGCATGGTGATTTGCCTTATCACACAGAGGTGCGATGGCTAAGCCAGGGAAAGGTGCTTCAAAGATGTTTCGAGCTTCGTGAGGAGATTTGTCTGTTCTTGGACAGCAAAGGGAAAGACACAACACAACTCCGAGACGAAATGTTTCTGTGTGAAATGGCTTTTCTGTGTGACATTACGAGTCATCTGAATGCAATGAACTTGCAGCTGCAGGGTCGGGATCGTGTCATCTCTGATATGTACAGTACAGTGAAGGCATTTAAAACCAAACTGACTCTGTGGGAGACGCAGATGCGGAAAGAAAATTTGAGCCACTTTCCCAGCTGCCAGACCATGAAAGAGAAGCTCTCTACCAGTGCGTTCCCGAGCGCACAGTTGGCTGATAAAATAGGTATGCTTGCCGCTGACTTTCGACGCCGATTTGCTGACTTTGAAGCACAAAAAAGCAGGTTGGAACTGCTCGGTAACCCATTTGCTGTTGACGTGGAAAGCTCACCACCAAACCTCCAAATGGAGTTGATTGACCTCCAATGCAATGATGCACTGAGGGCAAAATATGCGGCAGTGGGTGCTGCGGAGTTCGCCCGTTTCCTCCCGACACAATGCCCCAGCTGCGCATCCAGGCTGCTCAAACGTTGTCTATGTTTGGCAGCACATACCTGTGTGAACAACTGTTTTCTTTGATGAACTTGAACAAAACATCACACAGAAGTCGACTTACTGCTGAACACCTCCACTCAATTCTGAGGATTTCCTCAGCTCAGAGCCTTACCCCGAACATTGATGAACTTGTGGAAAAGATGGGACACCACCAAGTATCACCCTCAACCTCAAACAAGTGAACATTACTGTGCAATCACATATTTAGAGTTTTTACTCAGTTCAAGTTTAAAAGTTAAAGTTTAATATTTGTTTTCACTGCATGTTACTTCTCCTTAAACAAAGTGTTGTTTTTGATTAATAGATTTTTGCACTTTATTTTATTGTATTTCAATCCAATTATATTTTAAAAATATTTCAGTTGAGTGGATGATAGAAAATTGCTATTATTGTTTTTTCTTTGAAGTAAATTTAGCCCACTTTTGCTAAAATAGAAAATATAGGCTACTGATGGTGCCTTGAATACCGGTTTCTTTCATTTAATGTTCATGTTATGGGGATTTTTATATAAAGGAAATTTGTCTTTTGTGTCTGTTGAAAATTAAAGATTACTGACAGAGCCATAAGAAAATATTGCTTTATTTATCTGATCATATTGGAATATATTTGTTAGGTTTTCAGTAGGTTCAATTAGGTTCACTAGACTATATGCGTCATTTAAAAAATTTTCAATGAACATTCGAACAGTCCGGCCCTCGGCTTGTAGCTAATTTTTTTATTTGGCCCTCCGTCCATTTGACTTTGACACCCCTGTTGTAGAGCATGAACCTACAGGAACGGGCCACCGCCTTGATGTTAGTTGAGAACGACAGGGTGTTGTCCAGGATCACACCAAGGTTCTTAGCGCTCTGGGAGGAGGACACAATGGAGTTGTCAACCGTGATGGCGAGATCATGGAACGGGCAGTCCTTCCCCGGGAGGAAGAGGAGCTCCGTCTTGCTGAGGTTCAGCTTGAGGTGGTGATCCGTCATCCACACTGATATGTCTGCCAGACATGCAGAGATGCGATTCGCCACCTGGTCATCAGAAGGGGGAAAGGAGAAGATTAATTGTGTGTCGTCTGCATAGCAATGATAGGAGAGACCATGTGAGGTTATGACAGAGCCAAGTGACTTGGTGTATAGCGAGAATAAGAGAGGGCCTAGAACAGAGCCCTGGGGGACACCAGTGGTGAGAGCGCGTGGTGAGGAGACGGATTCTCGCCACGCCACCTGGTAGGAGCGACCTGTCAGGTAGGACGCAATCCAAGCGTGGGCCGCGCCGGAGATGCCCAACTCGGAGAGGGTGGAGAGGAGGATCTGATGGTTCACAGTATCGAAGGCAGCCGATAGGTCTAGAAGGATGAGAGCAGAGGAGAGAGAGTTAGCTTTAGCAGTGCGGAGCGCCTCCGTGATACAGAGAAGAGCAGTCTCAGTTGAATGACTAGTCTTGAAACCTGACTGATTTGGATCAAGAAGGTCATTCTGAGAGAGATAGCGGTAGAGCTGGCCAAGGACGGCACGCTCAAGAGTTTTGGAGAGAAAAGAGAGAAGGGATACTGGTCTGTAGTTTATTTAATTTATTGTAATTGTAATTTATTTAAAGGGATACTTTGGGATTTTGGCAATGAGACCCTTTCTTTACTTCCCTAGAGTCAGATGAAATCGTGAATAGCATTTATCTGCCTCTGTATGAAGGAAGTTAGTGTTGTTTAGAGAGTAAATGCTAACTAGCGTTAACGCAATGACTGGATCTGGGAATCTACTAGCTACACACATGTCAGTAAATTATTTTTTTAAGATGTATTTTAACCAAACTTTTTTCCAAATTAACTCTATAATATTGACAGAAACATGGCAAACGTTGTTTAGAATCAATCCTCAAGGTGTTTTTCACATATCTATTCGATGATAAGTCATTCGTGGCAGTTTGGTTTCTCCTCTGAAGCACATGGAAAAATACACGCAGCTGGAGATTACGCAATAATTGCAACGAAGGACACCAAGCGGAGCACCTGGTAAATGTAGTCTCTTATGGTCAATCTTCCAATGATATGCCTACAAATACATCACAATGCTGCAGACACCTTGGGGAAACGACAGAAAGTGTAGGCTCATTCCTTGCACATTCACAGCCATATAAGGAGACATTGGAACAAAGCGCATTCAAAATCTGGGGCATTTCCTGTTTGAAATGTCATCTTGGTTTCGCCTGTCGCATCAGTTCTGTGGCACTCACAGATAATATCTTTGCAGATTTGGAAACGTCCGAGTGTTTTCTTTCCAAAGCTGTCAATTATATGCATAGTCGAGCATCTTTTCGTGACAAAATATTTTGTTTAAAACGGGAACGTTTTTTTATCCAAAAATTAAACAGGGCGCCCCCTATATCGAAGAAGTTAGGTAAATTACTTTCAAAATTACTTTTAAATTAAGTATTATTGTGGTATTTTAAAAGTATTGGTGCAAGACATAAGCTGGATTTTGTGATTTTATGACAAGTCACAATTTTGATTCAATCCAAAATGGTGGACAGCAATATCAATGTTCCTTACCAAAGACTGGTTTCTCCTCCGAGTAGGATAAAATAACAATCTATCGCTTTTTCATGTTCTTCACAGATGAAGGTGTTTTCTTTGCATTTTGCTTTGTTTAGCAATTCTCTTTAATCAAGATAAAGCTTTGTAGTCTACACCTCTCTTAGATCCTTGCTTTGTCTGGATTCTCTGTTGCCCAAAGCCTGTTTTATTGGACTGAACAACCAGGTCGGCCCTATAACAGAAATATACATGCAACTCCAACAATGAGAAAGGAGAAAAACGAAGGGGGTAGTTAACCCCCACCGAAAATATTTTTTTGTCCAAAAAGTTGTCAAATGTAGTCACCCAAAACGTAACCTCAATGAAGGAGTGTGTGGTCATTCACTTGAGACACGCCCAGGAACTCTGGCCCCAATAATTGTTCTATTTGATGACCTTTGACCTTGAGGCTCAACATGGCTGGTAATCTGGGGAAAAACAAACAGTGAGAAGGAGGAATGCAGAGAGAAAAGGAGGGAGATAGAGTGCATGAGAGATTTCAGACTCAACAGATTAGTGGCCCTGTTCCTCTGTCTTCGCTTCCTTTCTTTTTATCCCCGTGATCCGAAATATAATTTAACCAAAACAGAAAAAAAGCAAAAGAAAACAATGTTGAGTCAAGGTCATTGCACTAGCTGCTATGTTTGGTTTCCTTTTGGTGGAAGAAAGGGGTGTTTCATTCAGAATAGGGAGGGTAGGGACCAAGAAAGGGCGCCTCACACTCACACACACGCACACACACACACACACACACACACACACACACACACACACACACACACACACACACACACACACACACACACACACACACACACACACACACACACACACACACACACGCACACACACACACACACCTGCCCCCACATTTCCAAATATACAAATATACACTATATATACAAAAGTATGTGGACACCCCTTCAAATTCGTGGATTTGGCTATGTCTGCTATACCTGTTGCTGACAGGTGTATAAAATCAAGCACACAGCCATGCAATCTCCATAGACAAACATTGGCAGTGGAATGGCCTTACTGAAGAGCTCAGTGACAATCAACGTGGCACCGTCATAGGATGACATCTTTCCAAAATGTCAGTTTGTCAAGTTTCTGCCCTGCTAAAGCTGCTGTGAGTGCCGTTATTTTTCAAGTGGGAAACATCTAGGAGCAACAACGGCTCAGCTTCGAAGTGTTAGGCCACACAAGTTCACAGAACTGGACCGCCAACTGTTGAAGCGAGTAGCGCATACAAATCACCTGTCCTCTGTTGCAACACTCACTACCGAGTTCCTAACTGCCTCTGGAAGTAACGTCAGCACAATAACTGTTCGTCAGGAGCTTCATGAAATAGATTTCAATGGCTGAGCTGCCGAAACACAAGCCTAAGATCACAGTGCGCAATGCCCAGCGTCGGATGGAGTGGTGTAAAGCTCTCCGCCATTGTTCTCTGGTGAAGTGGAAACGCATTCTCTGGAGTGATGAATCATGCCTCACCATCTGGCAGTCGGACAGACAAATCTGGGTTGGGCGTATGCTAGGAGAACGCTACCTGCCCCAATGGATAGTGCCAACTGTAAAGTTTGGTGGAGGAGGAATAACGGTCTGGGGCTGTTTTTCCTGATTCGTGCTTGGCCCCATAGTTCCAGGGAAATCTTAAAGCTACAGCATACAATTACATTTTAGACAATTCTGTGCTTCCAACTTTGTGGCAACAGTTTGCGAAGGCCCTTTCTTGTTTCAGCATGACAATGCCCCCGTGCACAAAGCGAGGTCCATACTGAAATGGTTTGCTGAGATTGGTGTGGAAGAACTTGACTGGCCTGCACAGAGCCCTGACCTCAACCCCATTGAACACCTTTGGGATGAATTGGAACACCAACTGCGAGCCAGGCCTAATCGCCCATTATCAGTGCCCGATCTCACTAATGCTCTTGTGGCTGAATGGAAGAACGTCCTTGCAGCAATGTTCCAACAACATCTCGTGGAAAGCCGTCCCAGAAGTGTAGATGCTGTAATAGCAGCAAACTCCATATTAATACCTATGATTTTGGAATGAGATGTTAGGTGAACAGGTGTCCACATACTTTTTGTCATGTAGTGTACAGTATTTCTGAAGGCAGCTAGAACATTTGGGCAACCATGTTTTTCTATAATCGTGACCATGTTTATGTAGAATAAAGGCAAGATCCTGGTCACATGAAACCATGACCGACTGTGTGATACACGCTTGCGATGTTAGTTTTTTTTATCACTTTGGTACATTTTCACAACTCTTAGTACAAAAATCCGAACTTTTCACACTTGTAATGCAGCCAGTCTTTCATTTAAAACCTGTCATTGTGCATTCATTTGGATTGTAAACATCTCTCACCACACAACCATTGCTTCAAAATATAAGTGTATTGTTAAATATAATGAGAACATTGGTTTAATCACCAAAACACAACATAATGATATCTTTTCACTGTAGTCGTTTTACCTACCAGTTAATCCAATAGCAAACCATGCAAGATACTTGTTTCAAATAACCCTTAGAATTCCTGAAAGTAATATCCTACAGGGGGGGGGGGCATGAACACCTCCATCCCCAGTGAGAGTTGCGCCCCTACTTTAGAAACACACATTTTATTCATGTAGTTCTCAAAATCCGTATATAGTAGACAAACCAGTTTGTTAGGGCCGTGGTTCCGAGGTGGGAACATCAATCAGCGGAAATTTCAAGTGCGCCACGTATAGTTTTTGATAAAACTCAAACTTTCATTAAAATGCACATACAATGTACTGAATTAAAGCTACACTCGTTGTGAATCTAGCTACCGAGTCAGATTTGTAAAATGCTTTTCGGCGAAAGCATGAGAAGCTATTATCTGACAGCATACACCCCCAAAGTACTGCAACGCTACTTAAAACGACAGATTTTGCGATAGCCGGGGGCTACTCAAAACGCAGAAATAAAATATAAAACATTCATTACCTTTGACGAGCTTCTTTCTTGGCACTCCTAGATGTCCCATAAACATCATTTGGGTCTTTTTTCGATTACATCGGTCCATATATAGCCTAGATATTGATTTATGAAGACTGTGTGAACAACGGAAAAAAATAGCGTTTTCTAACGTAACGTCATTTTTTTAAATTAAAAAAGTTGACGATAAACTTTCACAAAACACTTAGAAATACTTTTGTAATGCAACTTTAGGTATTAGTACACGTTAATAAGCGATAAAATTGATCACGAGGCGATGTCAATTCTATAGGTGTCCGTCTGGAAATAATGTCTGGATAAATCTCAACCAAAATATCCGGTCGGATACCTGAAGAAATGGCTTGTCTCTTCTTCGTTTGACCAAGAAATAAATAGTAGGCAAATGACAAGACTCTTGACACAGTGTCGAAGCTGTAGGTATTTCAACCTCGACCTCATTTAATCTGGTTCACCTTTAACAATTCTTGGAAGTGGCACATGGATATTTTTTTCCATTTTCAGTGATCAGATTTTCCTGCACTTTTCGATGAAACGCACGTTCTGTTATAGTCATAGCCGTGATTTAACCAGTTTTAGAAACGTCTGAGTGTTTTCTATCCACACATACTAATCATATGCATATACTATATTCCTGGCATGAATAGCAGGGCGCTGAAATGTTGCGCGATTTTTAACAAAAAGCTGCGAAAATTCGCAGCCTCCCTAAGAGTTTTAAGATCTACAGGTTTAGGCCATTTTGAGGATCTTTTTTGAGTTTTGTACGAAGAGTTGTGAAATTTGACCACATACTTGTGAAAATAGTACCAAAGCGATAAAAAAAAACTGAATATCATCATATGCATTTCATATATATTAAAGACCTTAGCCAGCAAGAGAGATGAATTACCATACTGTGGACTCCGTGATTGCCTTCTGACAGACGACTTACACGCCCCCTGTGAAGACAAGACGTGTCAGATTTTTTTCTTGCCTGTGGCGGCTGATACACAGGGTCTAATAGAGCTGAACACAGAAAGAGAGAGAGAGAGAGAGCTTCAATAATGAAAGAATGAAACTAGTAATGGAGAGAGCGAGAGCTTCTGTCCTCCTCTCCTCTCTTCGCCATGGTCTCTGTGTGTTCCTTCAAAGATTATCCCCAAAAAATGAGACGCGGAGTCGACGACACATGTAAGTCTACCCGCATACAAAAATGTATTCTGCCCTCTCTCCCCTCCTCTCTTGCTCTATTCTCACTCTCCCTTCCATAGACGCCTAGTGCCTGGACTATGCATTGTTCAGCTGGTCTGAGCCACTGAGACGGTGAATATGTGAGAGAAAGAGATAGAGGAACGGGAGAGAGAGAGGCTCTAATGTATTCAGGACAGGCACGACCAACCGCTGCTATCAAAGGACCTGCCTGACTAACTGTAATAACTGGAACATTATTTTGATAGCCTGAAACAATCTTCGATATCACAGAACTTTATTAAAATAATATCAAATCAAATTAGCCTGTATCCCCATAATGAATTAAGTAACAGGTTACGCCGATATTAATCTCCTGGCTCGCTCGCAGGCATGACGGCTTCAGCATTTAATCAGGGCCTCGCTGACATCCCTGGGTCTCTCCCCACATCCAGGAGAAATCCTTCGACAACCCCACTGCCAATTTAGGAAGAAAAGGCATCAAAAGAGCCTCTCTCTCTCTCTCTCTCTCTCTCTCTCTCTCTCTCTCTCTCTCTCTCTCTCTCTCTCTCTCTCTCTCTCTCTCTCTCTCTCTCTCTCTCTCTCTCTCTCTCTCTCTCTCTCTCTCTCTCTCTCTCTCTCTCTCTCTCTCTCTCTCTCTCTCTCTCTCTCTCTCTCTCTCTCTCTCTCTCTCTCATGCGGTTGCTTTGCCCCATTTTCCGCTGCCTTCGGTGAGATTATTCATGAGCAGAATCAGGGTTTTAGAGAGCGAGGAAGAGGGGTGTGGGGGGACGGGGGACGGTGGGGGGACTAAATCTCTGGAGAGTTCTGATTAACGGCTGACCCACGGGGATGATGAGGAGTCTAAGATCCAACCCCCCTCCCATCCACCTCACCCCCGCAACCCTCCCACACTCACCCCTCCTGCCCCAGCCAATATACAGTACCCGCTGTGCCACTTGGTTGCCAGGGCAGGGCGAGAGGGTTGCATATGTTACTGCATAGTGATATTAAATTGGTGATCCCTGTCCCACTCAATTTGACCAATTGGTGCAGTGATTTGCTAAACTGTGCCAAGTTGAGTCAACAATGGTGAGAAGAGGGGACACCAGGACAAGAGCTTGGCCACTGTGCCACCACCATGTTAGGTTTTCTCCAGACTTCATCTTCTTTTAACCTCCTCTACCCCCTCCTCCTTCCCCTTACCTAAACCCCCCTGGCTGATATTGCTGTCGCCTCCCTCTTATCTCCCCGCCTCCCGCTTTGCCTCCTCCCCCCGCCTTGTTGTGTTCCCCTGCGGACTGTGCCACAGAGCCCTCCTCGGGGGTGGACATTAAATCTTTCGATGCAGGCGGAGCAGCGATAGCATCTGAACTCGCCGACAGATGTAACAGGGCCTTCCTGAGCTCAGGGCTGCAGCGTATCTATTACCTCCTTGTGTGCGTGTGTGTGTGTGTGTGTGTGTGTGTATGTTGATGTGTGTTTGCCGGAGGTGGGGAAAGAGGGGATGCTAGGTGAATGTACAGTGTGTGTGTGTGGGGGGGTACGTGTGTGTGTGTTTGTTTGTGTCATAAGGTGGTGTGCACTGCTTATGAACAAATCGTTCCATATAAATCACAGCTGAGATACATAAAGTACACACATACAGTAGACACATACATGCTACGCAATACACAGAGGACATAGAAAAAAAGTGGTGTAACTCATATTCATATCATGCAGAAACATCTCCTCCATTAGAACCGCTGCTCTCTAATGGCCAACAGTGGAAGTATCTTATCCCGTTTCACACGGAAATGATTCAGGGAGTATTTATCCAGACAGAGCCGTGCTCAGCCAAGTGTCCTTGAACTGCTATAACTAAAAGCCCTGGTTGTAAAACCCCTTCTATATCCTCTGGTACGGCACCACTGGCACTCATATCCCTAGACACAATATGGGCTATACTACAATGTAGGATCCTCACATGTTAATTCACATGTGGACTTCAGATCATCACAAGCAGCAGTACATCCAGGGACGTGAAGAAGTGAAAAAGTGTGCAGCAGTTGATGTTTATATGATGTTGTCGGTTTGCGTGTGTATGTTTTGTATTGTTAATAAAAGATCCCCCCCCCCCAAAAAAATATTTGTTTAATTATACGCTGTACGTTTGAGTGCGTGTTCGTCTCACTGGGCCTCTGTCAGTGAGTGAGTGTGTGTGTGTGTGTGTGTGTGTGTGTGTGTGTGTGTGTGTGTGTGTGTGTGTGTGTGTGTGTGTGTGTGTGTGTGTGTGTGTGTGTGTGTGTGTGTGTGACTGTGTGTTTGTTCCATCCACTAGGGGTTTGACGTTGTGCCATCTGGAAGCTCACGGGGATAGGGGGCTGGCTGCTGCCCGTCCTGATAGCTAACCCGCCCCCATGCCTACACCCCTGTGTCCTTACCCCCCCACTCCCAACCCTCTCCTCCCAGTCCCCTCCTCTCTTCCCCTCACCTCTCTGACATTCCTCGCATCTTCCTCACTCTCACTCCTTTCTACTCACACATCAGATCCTCATCTTCAATCACCTTCATTGCTCAACAACCCCTAGCTGGGTTTGCAGGCTTTTGTTCCAGCCTAGCAGTAGCATGTCCTGATTCAACTAACAAGAGTTCAGACTGAAGACCATTGTTAGATGATTATTTGAAACAGGTGAGTTAGCGCTAGGTGGGAACAAAAGCCTGCCCACGCAGGAGCTCTGCAGGAGTGGAGTTGGAGAGCCCTGGCTGCCATAGAGGCACACAGGAGCGGGTACACACTGTCATCGTCAGTTTGAGTAGCATTTCCAAGCCAGGCCTCAGAATGGACGGCATCAGAACAATGGACTAATGAGATTTAAGGATAAGGCTCAGTCTCCTGCCAAATTACTGCCAGCACAGGGGGAAATTTACCCCCGCCATTTTCTCTTTTTTGTATTGTCTATTTGTCATTCAGCCCTTAATGGAAAAAGATCTATGCATATGTAAGTGACAGAGAAGCCCTTTACCGGCATTCAGTGTTGCACACAGTGGATAGGGCTCTCCGGCACTCCAGGCCCGGATTACTGACCATTAGGGCTTATTTTACTACAGTCTTCAGGCAATTATTCCCCAAATCACCCCTCTCTCAACCCTTTCCACTCCCGGAGAGGATGGAGGCTACGCAGACTAGGATGTGTTGGTAAGCAGAGCCCTATTCACGGACGGAGGTTGGTGGGGGTGGAGGTAGAAGGGATGGGATGAGCTCGTGGAAGGGACATAATTGCATTTACCCTTATTAATTGTGTCACCTGGTTATGATGATTCATTCTAATGAAGTCAGTTGAATAAGCATATGCATGGCTTTGGTTCTGTATATATTTGCATTGTAATAATGCCACTGTATGTGCTTGCGTGTCTGTCTAGATATTTGTTGGGCAAGTACGTTTGTGTATTTGTGTGTGTGAAAATCTGTGCGTGCATGCATCTGTGTGTGTTTGTGTGTTTGTGCCAGGTGAGGGCTGACACAGAGGGTTAAGGTGAGACCTGGATACTGTGACTCCCTCAACTGAACACTCAGAAACCTCAAGGCTAGGCAAGAGACTGCCCCACCGTCTCCAGCTTTGACCTAACTGTAAACACACGCACACACAAACACAAATGCACGCACACGGGCACACACACACAAATGCACGCACACGGGCACACACACACACGAACGCACGCACATGCACACACACGCACACACGCACACACACACACACACACACACACACACACACACACACACACACACACACATGCTTGCATATGCAATGTCTGAGACACCTAAGTATACTGCAAAAAGCTAACGATAGCAGATAATTAAGCTATAATCCTGTATAAACACATTCCAACGTTGAGAACCTCAATTCATATATATATATATATATATATATATATATATATATATATCACAATAAGTCTGTCATTTAAGCTTCAGTTATTATTATTTGAGTTTATGAAGATTTAATTTAGACACCTGTCTATAGGAGGTTAATAAAAAAAGAATGATTAGGTGAGCACACACTCTATGCTACAAAGATACTACAGTGACTACCAGTGTTGATGTTCTACTTCTGACTACAATAATAGTTCTATATCGTTACAGCAAGCCAGTGTTTTTCTAGGCCACGAGAGGTTGCGTTGCGAGCTTTCATGTTTGTGTGAGCGTGTGTGCACGTGTGTGTGTAGGGGTGTGGTGCCCTGGGTGCTAGCTAACATGTCTGCTGGAGACACATGGCTAATCCTGTAGGTCACAACAGCCACTTTTATCTCCTCCCCTCTCCGGATCTTCCTTTTTGATGTAAAATTAGTCCAGGAATAAGTAATTCTCTCTTCCCCCAATCTGGCACACACACACACACACACACACACACACACACACACACACACACACACACACACACACACACACACACACACACACACACACACACACACACACACACACACACACACACACACACACACACACACACACACACACACACACACACATTTGTTGTAGTCCTGGGAGGCAAACAATGCTTGGAGGAAGAAAGTGAAACGAAAGAAGTGAATCAAAGCCTTTGATCCTGAAAGATATTAGAGAGAAAGAAGAAAAAAACAGTCAAGTTGCTAAAAAAATCTAACTTGGAATCAAAATGCAAATCACATTGAAAATGCAATCGCTTTTTCTCCCTCTCAATCTCCCTTTGTAATTAGTAATTCCAGTTTTGTTTTCACCTACTGAGGAATAGACTTTATTTTCTGGGGAATGACATCATCACAAATTAAGATAATGGGAAATGCTATTTTTAAGTTGTTTCGACATATTAAATTGTAAAGATATGAAATTAAAAAGCAGAGGGAGGGATTTTGCATGGGGACAGAACAGTGGGAGAAAGAAGAAGAGAACGAAAGAAAAGACGATGAGACTATAAATAAGAGAAATGTATTGAAAGTAAGTAGTTTTTCAGGGATTTTTAGGGGAGTGGGGGGGGGGTAATATTGTTAATTTTCCCCCAGCCCTCTGCTTCCTTGGTACATTATGCCTGTAGTCCCGGGGGCGTAGAGATGGAGATTGTCTGGCACAGGGAGCATCTCTGTAATGATGTCTTTGTGGGGATGTCAGCCTTGCTTTCAAAGGGAAAGCCCAGCCAGCTGACCCAGCCATTTAGGACCTGACAATGAGCAGCTGTAATTGAAAAGTGTTCTTGGCGAAGGGGGGGAATAACACATAGCCTCTATCTGTTTAACAAGAGTTGATGCTAACAAACTAATAGGTTGGGTTCCATTCCACTACTGTAACATAGGCTAATGCTAATCAATGACTGTATTTGAACTCAATTGGATAGCAGTGCAGTGAGGGGTCAACTCTAGTCTGGTGTATGACAGCACATCACCCTCTCGCTCTCTCTCTTTCGTTCTCCTTCACCTCTCTTTCTCTCTCTCTCTCTCACTCTCTCTCTCTCGCTCTCCTTCACCTCTCTTTCTCTCTCTCGCTCTCCTTCACCTCTCTTTCTCTCTCTCGCTCTCCTTCACCTCTCTTTCTCTCTCTCGCTCTCCTTCACCTCTCGCTCTCTCTCCTTCACCACTCTCTCTCTCTCTCTCTCTCTCTCGCTCTCCTTCACCTCTCTCTCTCGCTCTCGCTCTCACTCTCTCTCCTTCACCACTCTCTCTCTCGCTCTCCTTCACCTCTCACTCTCTTGCTCTCCTGCTCTCCTTCACCTCTCTCACTCACCGCTCTCTCTCTCTCTCACTCTCTCTCCTTCACCACTCTCTCTCTTTTGCTCTCCTTCACCTCTCTCTCTCTCTCTCTCTCTCTCTCTCTCTCTCGCTCTCACTCTCTCTCTCCTTCACCTCTCTCACTCTCTCTCTCCTTCACCTCTTTCTCTCTCTCTCTCTCCTTCACCTCTCTCACTCTCTCTCTCCTTCACCTCTCTCTCTCTCTATATCTCCATTTTGGCCATGCAGCAATATTCAGAGCTTCCAAAAGTGTTAATGAAAACCTATATTTCCTGCTACTGTGTGGTTCTTTCATCTGATTGGTCCAGAGAAGTCAGACAGCATCTCACACTGGGCTGGTGGACGGCATACTCCTTGCCCCAGGTGGTGGATGGGTATTGGCCACCACATCCCTCTTTTTTCCCTTCATTTATTTTCTTTCTTCCCTCCCTTCTCCCTCCCCTCCTGTCCTCCATCCCATCCTATCCAAATAGAGAGATCTCGAGGAGGTGGCAAGGTGGCAGGCCCAAACGTAAAGTGTACGCAATCACTCAGATACAAGTGGCACCGCAAAAATTGCCTTCATATATCAGCTTATGGTTTACAGGCGCTGGCAGAAAGGACGCTAAAAGGTCAGGAGAAAAAACATATAGACGTGTCAGAGCCTGTGCTCTGGGCGCCAGGGCTGTGGGCTGGTGGCTGAGGAGATGGGCTGGGAGGGTGTGAAAGATTGTGTGTGTGTTTGAGAGATGTGTATGAGCGTTTGTGTGTGTGTGTGTGTGTGTGTGTGTGTGTGTGTGTGTGTGTGTGTGTGTGTGTGTGTGTGTGTGTGTGTGTGTGTGTGTGTGTGTGTGTGTGTAAGATGGGCTCGGGGGACTAGGGCAGTGTTTGATGAGACCTGTGTGTGTGTGTGTGTGTGTGTGTGTGTGTGTGTGTGTGTGTGTGTGTGTGTGTGTGTGTGTGTGTGTGTGTGTGTGTGTGTGTGTGTGTGTGTGTGTGTGTGTGTGTAAGATGGGCTCGGAGGGACTAGGGCAGTGTTTGATGAGGCCAGTGTGTGTGTGTGTGTGTGTGTGTGTGTGAAGGAGCTCTGTGCCCGAGTCAGCACAGCCACATACACACAGGTACACTGGAGCTGAAACCTCTCTGCCGACCTCCGATGACAAGACGGATCGGTCCATTCATCTATGGGTGAGTGCACGGATCGGTCCATTCATCTACGGGTGAGTGCGGTGGCCAAGCAACATTTTTCACTCCAGGACCAGGATGCATCTGTGCTCTAGAGGAATGTCACTGGCCTGAATGCCCTGATCTGTCATGAGCTCGCTGCAACACACGCACACACACAAGAACACACACACACACACACACACACACACACACACACACACACACACACACACACAGAGATAGGCTACAGTGCACACACGCACACACACCATCTTAGAATTGGTCAATCTGAAAAGCCATAGCACACTGCAGTATCTTACATACAGATGCCCAATGAAGAACCACATACACACATGCATGCTACCTAATCTGTAGCTAATGGGCTGTGTGACCATAGAGGGCATATATAATAATGACATCATTGGATTACTAATAGGCTCTCTAGTTTAGAGAGATCAGGTCACAGAGTAATACACTTTGTCAATAAATAAGTGCAATTAAATCACAATATAATTACAATGCTGTTCATCTATTGTAACTAATGAGAATATCATGGACGTTGTGAAAAGATCTTGCTGCAAGTCATTTTGAGAAATACAGTTTTTCCCCCATAGTGGACAGGAAATGTCATCCACTGCCTGTGACCTCTCAGACAGAAGGACCAGTCCTGGTCAATGTGCAATGACCTAGATAGATCCATGACCTGGTCTTCACCCACCACCCACCGTCAGACTGGAACAGAAAGGCTGATATGCAGGTGAGGAGAGAAAGACAGAGAGAACATTATTGGATTCATGCCTGTTGTTTGCTTATGTCTTAATGAACTCTTAGAGCTCGTCTGACACTTTTAACTGCTCTGCCGTTACATACTCTCTGTGTGCAGACTGGTTGGGAATGTGACACATAGACACACACGTGTGTGATTGAGGATGGGCTGTCGAAGGGAAGGATGGAAAGAGGCATGGATGGAGGGGGAGAGGGGCCGGTCAAGGCTGGGCCGGGCAGAGTGTGAAGCTGAAATAATGATTATGTGGATAAAGCGCAGAGTGGACACCCAGCGCTGCAGCTGACTGAGGCGGGCAGAGGTGGAATAGTTAGCCTGCTGGCTCAGACTTGGACCCACTGGACCACACACACATGCCCATTTACTGCCCCGCTGACGGGACCCACGGGCCTGCACACACACACACACACACACACACACACACACACACACACACACACACACACAGTTAAATACTTCAATTTTACATACACTCACGCATATTAACATAAACCATGCCCCTTGCAATCCAGCATAATCCATTGGTGCCACACACTCCTGTAACTGCCTGCTGCGACATGCACATACAGTTCCGTAAACACACACAGTGCCCCTCGCCATGTTCTTGGGATCAGGAGAGACCATGTGACTGCCCATCGTCATACACACACACACACACATAAACACTCATAAACACACACACACACACACACACACACACACACACACACACACACACACACACACACACACACACACACACACACACACACACACACACACACACACACACACACACACACACACACACACATGGTGCATAGCTCACCCCAGGGCAGAGATGTGCTCTGTTGTTGTTTCCGGGGCAGTGGGCAGTCACGGGGGTATTTGTGTGTCTGACAGCTGTGTGTGTGTGTTTGTGTGTGCTCGAGATGTGTCCTAATTTGACAGTCCCACAGTAGTGGTTGATCCCCTGTGTAGTTGATTTGGGTTGATGTTGACCCTACAGGCCCTGTCAGTACAACATGCTCTCTGTCTCATTCTGTAGACCAGTGTGAAATGTGTCTCGGATAGGGAGACGACACGTACACTCACTAACCAAGCTGACTGTAGCACTGTGAAAACACCCATTATGAAGCATTAACAGCATACATGTACTATGAATAGCAAGATATAAAAAAACAAACATTCTAGCCCTTCTTTGAGATGGACCACTCTGCTGTCTTTTACTGTGTGTGTGTGTGTGTGTGTGTGTGTGTGTGTGTGTGTGTGTGTGTGTGTGTGTGTGTGTGTGTGTGTGTGTGTGTGTGTGTGTGTGTGTGTGTGTGTGTGTGTGTGTGTGTGTGTGTAATGGTTCCAATGGTAATTGTGGTCTACAGTAGGTTGGGTTGTGTGTCAACTTATTCGATTACAAATGATCTTTACACAAATGAGGACGGAGGAAGGTATGGTATGGTGGCCACTATAGTGGTTGCCGGGGTGGTTGCCGTGGTTATCTTGCTTAGCATCAATAAATTAAGAGCCCAGTAGACCTAGACCAGGGGAAAATCCTCTCTCCACCCTTACATTTTTCTGTTTCTCATGTTCTCCCTCTCAATATATCTCTTTACATACAGATGGTACACACACGAAGCAAAAGTTTTTGTTAAGTAAGTGTTTTAAGTTGGAGGGAATGTCATGTGAGCAGTGTCATGAGGGCATGGTCGGGATGGGTGTCCTGATACTAAATGCTAATAAAAGTCAGTTGACATTTACATTTTCCCTATCTCTGTTCTTCTCTTTCTCTTTCTCCTTCCCGTCTGTCCAGAGTGGACACGTCAGCCCTGTGTCCTGTTGGTTCCTGTGAGGTAAAGACCATTCTGTAATCCCCTCTGCCATCTAATCCCCTCATAGTCACTTGCTTTTAAACACACACACAGATAAGGTTACTGCTGGCCAGCATCCGTGCCAGTCAGAGAGCTGTGTGTGTGTGTGTGTGTGTGTGTGTGTGTGTGTGTGTGTGTGTGTGTGTGTGTGTGTGTGTGTGTGTGTGTGTGTGTGTGTGTGTGTGTGTGTGTGTGTGTGTGTGTGTGTGTGTGTGTGTGTGTGTGGTGTGTGTGTGTGCGCGTGTGTGGGTAGGCATGCAGTGTGCATGTGACAGCCCCTTCCTGTCTAAAGGAGATTCCGAAAAAATGAAGCCTGTCTGTGGGTGGTGAACTGAGGGTCAGTCTCCCTCCATATAATAAAGGGCTGTGCACATGGACGGACACACACACACACACACACACACACACACACACACACACACACACACACACACACACACACACACACACACACACACACACACACACACACACACACACACACACACACACACACACACACACACAGATATCCTCAAGCCATCTGCACCAAGTACCCAGGATGTCAGTATGGCAAAGGTCTGGGGAGGTGGGGTCAAGCATGAGAACAGGCTGTACTATGTGACATACTCTTTCTCTCTCATTCTCTCTCTATCACAGAGTGGGATTCCTGCAGAGGCAACCCGAGAATGCAATGAAATGAACAGAGCTCTGGCCAGGCCACATAAACGCAGACGTAAACACACAGGATAATAACAGTCAGGCCTGGGAGGACTGTGTCTGTGTGTGTTCTCCGGCCAGTCTCCGCTCCGCTACTAAGTAGATCCAGCTGGGCAGAGGTGGCACCAGTGATGTTTATCGGGGGCTTCAGCCCATCAACTTATTGTCAACAGTTCAAGAGACTGTCAGCGCACAGATGGGAAAGAAGGAGAGGAAGAGAGAACGAGAGACAGAGTTTCACCTCAGTAAGAGAACATCCACACAAGTGAGAGAACACACACACACACAGAAACATGAAATGAAAAGATTGCATGTTTCGTACAAATTAGTTGATATGATAACTTGACAACTTTGAATTGATGACTTTACCACAATGTTATACTGGTAAGGTCACCCCTTCCGTAGTAGACAGACCCGTGTTTATCCATTATGTACACGCAGAACTATAGATGTTCCAGAATGTACTGTAGCATCAGATTTTGAATTTTTATGGAGACATGTTAACATACCTAGGTGTCACACCCCTACAATGTAAATTGCTTTGAGCACCGGTAATAGCAACATCATTATAATAATATAATAAACCATTAGATTATTCTAGATATATGATCGAAACAATGTCTTCGAGGGAGCATCCATCCCTCTGAAGCAACTCTTCTCCCTGTGTCGCAGTGTCGGCCAATGTTTACCAAAGTTGAGCTGATCTCATTTGCATATTAAATGTGGTTAGTGCAGTTCATTGAGGGGATTATGCTGATTGTGGGACACTCTCGCATACCATCATGGGATGGATACAACAGGGTGTCGAATTACCGGGTGAAACACAGTGTTCAGGGGTGGTTCTGGGCATATCCATGGAAATTAGGCTACGTTTTGTGAAACAATGTCCTCTTTAAACATAAACACACACGCACGCACGCACACACACACACACACACACACACACACACACACACACACACACACACACACACACACACACACACACACACACACACACACACACACACACACACACACACACACACACACACACACACACACACACACTATCTCTCTCACACACACACAAGCAGCTATGCACCCACGCGCCGACACACATACACTCAGGCCTTTGGATTCATCCATTGGACACAAATCCAGACTTGAAGAAGTAAACAGTGAAATGTATTTTCCCTTCTATGTTTCACTGCTAAACCCTCAGATATACAATAGAAATAAACACATGACGTTAAACAGTGGTCATATTCGGCCATTTGAGTTGGCAGAGAGCAGCTCTCTTCATTTGGTTTTGTGATCTGATCCGATTAAAGCAGGTTTAATTTACAGTGTTAGACTGTGTGACGGCTAATGGCATTCACACATGGTGGAAGTAACCACTGCTCATGAGCTGATGTCTTTACAGCTGACCTGCACTATTCCTTTTTTTTCTTCTCTCTCTCTCAGACACACACACCCATACAGATACTTAGCCATCTAGCTTTATGACTAAGCCAATGTGTGTGTGTGTCCCATTTCCTGTCCTGTCATGAGGGCCGCAGCTGGAAACCACAACAGACACACACACACACACACACACACACACACACACACACACACACACACACACACACACACACACACACACACACACACACACACACACACACACACACACACACACACACACACACACACACACACACACACACACACACCCCTCTTAGTGAACCTGTGCCCCACTCTTCCTGTGTGTGTCCTCTGCCTTGAGTATTCAGTTACCTCTGCGGCAGCTGGAGTCATACAGCATTTAAGCACTAGGTACCTGAAGGCATTCAGACTAACACACACACACACACACATACACACACAGATATACAGTACACACAAATACACACGTGGTGAGAAGGATGAAATGGGTCGTGTTGAGAGCCAAGGAGAAAGTCTCGGTCACAAATTCATTGAATGTAGAAAGTCCTATTAGGAACTTTACATCCGAAGATGCTCTTGGTTGTCCTAAATTACATTTTTGGGGAAAAACAAAGACTTTACAAAATATATGTCTTACATCTTAACTGAGTATAAGTATCTATCTTCCATTGAGAAAACCCTGCAATGCTTACCTCAGGGCAGATCACAAGGTTTGTGTGTGTGTGTGTGTGTTCGTGTGTGTGTGTGTGTGTGTACGTGCGTGCATGTGCGTGTGAGTGTGAGTGTGTGTGTGTGTGTGTGTGTGTGTGTGCGTGCGCGTGTGTGTGTTTACTCAAAGATTCACCAAATAACACAAATATCGTGTGGATTGTGCAATCTACTGTGTGTGTGTGCGTGAACACCCGTGCACAATCCACTGAGATAAAGATGTCTGGACTCTAGCTCTCTCTCTTCCTCCTCTCTCTCTCCCGCTCTCTTGCTCGGATATTGATCGGGCGAGCGCTCGAGAACAAAGAGTTAGACCCTGAAAGGCGAACAGCCACAATTTCAGAGAAGTCATGAAAGTTTAAAATGTCTTCTCTTCCTGTTGGGCCCAGTGAGACGTTTTCTGTGTTTGTGTGTGACCCGGGGCGCTTTGGAGATCCAATGGTGAACCTGGCTCATCCCAAGTTGAACCACTCAATACTTATTATTAGCTACAGCTGCCCTCTGCTATTGTTGAGTTATGAGAAGGGGGGGAGTGGGTGCTAAGGGTCGGGGGAGTGTGTATGAGTGTGCATGTGGGGGGGTATTATTATGTGTGTATGTGTATAATGTTGCGTGTATGCGCCAAGTGGAGGGGGTAATGTATGTGTATGTTTGCGGAGGATGTGTGTATGCGGAGGGGGTAGTGTGTGTGTGTGTGCATTTGTGTGCAGTTGGTCATTAGCGTGTTTGTGTGTGTGTGTGTGTATGAGTGCTTGCATGTGTGCATTTGTGTGTAGATAATGGACTGCGGGAAAGTGTTGAGTAATGCAGAGATGGCATGTCCTCTGACAGTTTTGGGCCAGAGGAGGGTGGGGCAGACACAACCAGCTTATTAGCTACCAGGGAATAAATTGTGGCCTTAATTATAACTACAAGTAATTACTACTGAGGCAATAGCCACACTACAACAGAAAAAAATAACACACATACTGTGTATACTGAGTATACCAAACATTAGGAACACCTTCCTAATACACATTTGTCGGGGCATTGACTCTACAAGGTGTCAAAAGCGTTCCACAGGGTTCCACATGTTGAAACCAATGCTTCCCACAGTTGTGTCAAGTTGGCTGGATGTCTTTTGGTGGTGGACCATTCTTGATACACAGGGGAAAATGAGTGTGAAAAACCCAGCAGTGTTTCAGTTCATGACACAAACCGGTGCGGTGCGCCTGGCACCTACAATGGCTTACGAAAGTATCCCCCCATTTGCAGTTTTCCTATTTTGATGCCTTACAACCTGGAATTAAATAGATTTTGGGGGGAGTTTGTATCATTTAATTTCCACAACATGCCTACCACTTTGAAGATGCAAAATCATTATTTTTGTGAAGCAAACAAGAAATAAGACAAAATAACTGAAAACTTGAGCCCACATAACTATTCCCCCCAAAAGTCAATACTTTGTAGAGCCATCTTTTGTAGCAATTACAGCTGCAAGTCTGTTTGGGTATGTCTCTATACGCTTGGCACGTCTATCAACTAGGATTTTAGACCATTCTTCATGGCAAAACTGCTCCAGCTCCTTCAAGTTGTACAGCAGTCTTTAAGTCATACCACAGATTCTCAATTGGATTGAGGTCTGGGCTTTGACTAGGCCATTCCAAGACGTTAAAATGTTTACCCTTAAACCACTCAAGTGTTGATTTAGCAGTATGCTTAGGGTCATTGTCCTGCTGGAAGGTGAACCTCCATCCCAGTCTCAAATCTCTGGAAGACTGAAACAGGTTTCCCTAAAGATTTTCAATGAATTTAGCACCATCCATCATTTCAGTTTCACAGTCCCTACAGATAAAAAAAACATCCCCACAGCATGATGCTGCCACCACCATGCTTCACTGTGGGGATGGTATTCTCGGGGTGATGAGAGGTGTTGGGTTTGCGCCTAACATAGCATTTTCCTTGATGGCCAAAAAGCAACATTTTAGTCTCATCTGACCAGAGTACCTTCTTCCATTATGTTGGGGAGTCTCCCACATGCTTTTCAACGAACACCAAACGTGTTTGCACATTTTTTTCTTGAAGCAATGGCTTATTTTCTTTCCACTCTTCTGGTAAGCCCTGCTCAGTGGCATGTACGGCTTAAACTGGTCCTACGGAAAGATATTCCAATCTCCACTGTGGAGCTTTGCAGCTCCTTCAGGGTTATCTTTGTTCTCGTTGTTACCTCTCAGATTAATGCCCTACTTGCCTGGTGGGCGGCCCTCTCTTGGCAGGTTTGTTGTGGTGCCATATTCTTTCCATTTTTAAATAATGGATTTAATGGTGCTCCGTGGGATGTTCAAAGTTTCGGCTATTTTTTATAACCTAACCCTGTATGTACTTCTCCACAACTTTGTCCCTGACCTGTTTGGATAGATCCTTGATCTTCATAGTGCCGCTTGCTTTGTGGTGTTGCAGACTCTGGGGCCTTTCAGAACCGGTGTATATATTCTGACATCATGTGACAGATCATGTGACACTTCGTTTGCACACAGGTGGACTTTATTTAACTAATTATGTGACTTCTGAAGATAATTGGTTGCACCAGATCTTTTCTAGGGCCTTTAGATCAAAGGGGGTGAATACATTTACATTCTTTACTTTTCGTTTTTTGTATTTTTGTAATTTGGAATTTTTTAAGTTATTGTTTTCATCACTTCACCAATTTGGACTATTTTTGTATGTCCATTACATGAAATCCAAATAAAGATCAATTTGTATTTTTCTTGGCAAGTCAGTTAAGAACACATTTTCAATGACGGCCCAGGAAAAGTGGGTTAACTGCCTTGTTCAGGGGCAGAACAACATATTTTTTTACCTTGTCAGCTTGGGGATTTGATCTTGCAACCTTTCACTTTACTAGTCCAACACTCTAACCACTAGGCTACCTGCAGCCCCAATTTAAATTACAGGTTGTAATAAAACAAAACAGGAAAAACGCCAGGGGGGTGAATACTTTAGCAAGGCACTGTACTACCGTACCCCATTCAAAGGCACATGCAGTTTTTGTCTTGCCCATTCACCCTCTGAATGGCACACATAACCAATCCCTGTCTCAACTGTCTCAAGGCTCAAAAATGGCCCCCCTTACCTGTCTCCTCTCCTTCATCTACAGTGACTGAAGTGGATTTAACAAGTGACATCAATAAGGGAACATGGCTTTCACCTGGATTCACCTGGTCAGTCTATGTCATGTAAAGAGCAGGTGTTCTGAATGTTTTGTATAGTCAGTGTATATACACAATAGTCTCTGCACAAAAGCTACCACTCACTTTATATCATTACTGTCTAACATTCAATAGTTGTTTTGAAAAGACAAAGATAAATGGATCAGAGCTCGGATAGAACAGAGATGCACATTTGTCAATGATGAAATATAATAACAGTCATGTTTACTCATTGAATGGGACTGAATTCATGTTTTGTTGGACATACCAGCAATTAGCTTGGAGGAGAGAGGAGCCATGTCCAAAATCTGTCTTGCCTACTACTTAGTAAAACTATATGTAGTGTACTTATCATACATACTACATACTATTTAGAACATACGGTTTAGAAGAAATAATGCAGTAAGCAACACATATCAACATACTAAGTTCCGCCATACAGAGAGTGCGTTATATAATCCACAATTGCGTTGTTTCCCGCACTTCATCCATTTATCTGATTGTCAGCCATGTCAAACACACGTGGTTCTGAATAGACTATTCTCTTCTTCAATTACATGCAGTGAATCCGTACTAAATGAAAAGCCAAAATGAGTACGACATCCTTGCATTTAAAACGTACTACATCAACAACAAAAAAAATGTCACATACTATAAAACATTCTATTTTCATAAACACAAACAGCCTACTATATAGGCCTCAGGTACGCATCTGTAGACCAAATTATTGTTCTGCACTTTGCACAAATATCAGATTTGAATTTGCTCTGTCGGTATTTAATTGTAAGTGTTTGGGCCACCTTTTCTGTTCGCAGACTTTGCTAACCCAGTACAGAGAGAACAGTGAACAGCGACAGCCCTTCTTCAGACAAGCTGTAACAGTCAGCAGAGGAGACAGCAATTACAGCACATCTGATGTGTGTCGGAAAGGACCCTCTTCCTCAGACACACGCACAAACATACACAGTGACTGCAGCAACCAACTCACACACACACACACATCACGCCATCACATCATCTCGCACGCACAGACACGACACACACGTACACACAGACATACAGACAGACATACACACGCACTAACATGCGCGCACACACGCACACACTGTCACATCCCAACCAACACCCACAACACTTCCTGGAATGTTGCCAGGCGATAATGGATTAGAGAAGTCCAACTTGAACACTGGTCGTCCGCAGCGACGAAACACCCCCACCTCACCCACTTCCTCGTGTCTAATCGCTGTGACTTCAGCAGTGAGAGTCACCCCCCTTCCCTTCCCTCCCATAGGGGGTCATCCATCAGCTGTCCGCTCGATCCTGGTTGCGACAGGCCTCAGCCCCAGTCTAAGTGGCAAGACCCACCCAGCATATGCTACTAAAGTAGTGGGCTGTGGGAGGGACAGTTGGAGGGACAGTTGGAATGGGGACTGCCAGGGGCCGGCTAGTTGTGGGCTGCTGCTCGGTGCGATGTGAGGACAGACGGGTGAAGAGGCTCCCAGGCAGCTCACTGTGTCACCATTGCTAGGCTTCAAGTGGAGAGCCAGGCAGGGATGCAGGGAGAGAGGTTGGGTAGGCAAACTACTACTGCAGGACTACATTGTACTATCACTCTGGACAGGGGCGAGAGACTTTACTCTGATGGCCGATGGGAGAAAGTGTGAGAAAGAGTGTGAGAGTGAGAGAGAAGAAAATGAATGAAAGAGGAGGACACTTCGTAAGACTTAAATCTGGCCAATATGGTCCTCCAACTCCTAAAGCTGGTTCTCTGTTCCACCCCACCCTTGCACGTACATGCGCACACACACACTCGTGAGGCTGCTATGTCATTAGCGGCCGCCGTCTCAAGTGTGTGTGAGTGTCTGTGACTATGGGGGGATTGCTCTTAATCCCATTAGTGGTGGAACACACGGCTTTACAGCCCTCTCCTCGAGACCTGTCTCCTGTCATTACCCTGACCCCTCTCTCTATCTGTCCCCCTCTCTGCCGTGCCCACTCTCTCACATACACTCACTGCCTCTCACTCCTTGGCTTGTCTCCAACTCCCAAACCTAAACCGAAACACAGGTCTGTCCATAGTACTTTCAGTCTTTATCTACTCGAGACAAAATCACACTGTACTTTTCTCCTTTTTACTCTAAAACACTTACCATCTCGTTACCTTACTTTTTGTCCTCTTTTTCAAAATGTTTCTTCAAATAAATCAGCTCTTTCACCTCTCTCTCAAAAAGTGAAACCATCAACACAGTACACTCTCTAAAAAAAGAGCTCCAAAAGGGATACAGGAAGAATATTTTGGGTTCCATATAGAACCCCCTGGGAAAGGGCTCTGCATGGAACCCAGTAGTGTTCTACCTGGAACCAAAAAGGGTTATTCTAAGGGTATTCCTATGGGGACAGTCGAAGAACCCTTTTATGTTCTTAATTGCACCTTTTTTCCGAAGAGTGTGGAGCTGAAATATTCACATCCTAAAAGAGACTCCGTTGGGAATTACACATCTTCCTAGAAGAGTAGTATTATTGGAAGTATTTATCGCGTCTAAGCATTGAAAAGAACACAAGAATCTCACCTCACCCCACCAGGAGAATTGAGAACCTTTCAAGTGGCAGAGAATCAATGGGAAGGCTGTTAAAACATCAAACACCCCATCAACAACCCAGGGCGGCTCATATTAATGGTTGGAACGGGGCAAATGGAATGGATTCAAACCATGTGCTTGATGTATTTGATACCGTTCTGCTGATTCCGCTCCAGCCATTACCACAAGCCCATCATCTCCAATTAACCCGTTGACACATATGGGAAACCTGGGTGGGATCATTCCACAGTGCTCTCTGTGGTGTACACCAGTGTGATTAGAACACTTCTTTTCAACATCCAGTTTCGAATGACGCAACAGTCAGCGTTTGGGCTGGACACACTGTTTTTTTTTACACCGAATCATTTTGCACAAACACCGTCTTTATAACGTTATGTCCTAAATAGGAGCAGATTCATTTTTTTTGGGATGCAACGTTCAGACATTCACAGAAGTAGTGATAGCATAACGCAATTCTCATCCGAACCAGAAAAATGTAGGCTGCATTAGCCATAGCGCCATCTGAGAAAAGAGTGACCTAAAATAAGCAGTCATAGTTAGCTAACTCTCGGCTGACAGAAGCCATAATATGAATTAGCTAATAGCAATTACTATTTACAATTCATCACATCACGGGTGACCTCACCAGTGATCAAAATAATTGAGTAAAACACTCTTCTTTTTTTTAAAACATTTTGAGGGCAGCATGGACTAACTGTCCTGTTGCGTAACAATCACATTTTGGAACAGGGAGTGCATTCTGACATGACGCGCATAAAACAACTCAAGCTGGAGCGATCATTAGAGAGATATATGGAACTCAGGTGTGAAAGGGTTGAGGTGCCTCTAACCTCCTGTGATTGATACACATAATAAAGGAAAAGCAAGCATTAATAATAATATAGACTCACGTTAACGGAAACAGCAGCACTTTCTGATGGAATGAAGCTTGTTACAAAATGGAGGAAAATCATTCAAATGTAGATTGTTATGAAGAGTAAAATTGAATGTGTTTCTGAATACAAGACCCATCCTCTACCATCCTCTAGAATTGTACTTAAAGGGGTACAAACGCTTAAGAATAGGTACACATTTGCCTTTTTAGTGTACCACCACGTTGACAAAGTTGTTTGTTCAAATGTCCCAGGGTGCCTTTCAAGTCAATTTTTGAGTTACCAGTAAAACACCAAAAACTGTGTTTGCTAGTGACAGAGACACGGTTGTTGGATTCATTGACTTTCAGTCCTGTAGCCTTCACCATGTGAGTGCCAAAGTGAATATTTTATCATTTCAATTCATTTCTTTATGACAATATATTACATATAGCAAAAGGCCGTACTTTGACAGCCTAGTTGTACTCCAACACAGTGGTCTGAAACTCAAAGTGATACTGAAATCCAGAGTTAGGACATCGAAAAATGTGAACTTTTGTTATCACCTGCAAGCTGCATTTAAAATGGCTGCCAAGGTAGGGAAAATGTATAAATGAGACTCCCTCAACCATTTAAATAGGAAAAACCACATCAGTAACGGTTGCAATAAGTCCAACAATTAGTTTAGAACATTTTAAAGGTAACTAGCAAAATAAAGGAAACATTTGAGTAGGCTGTCAGGACAATGGTCGGTATTTGCACTCAGTCTATAGGATCCTCCCTGCTTGGAATAGTCTTTGTAACGGGCTTCTTCTGATAAACAGATGCCCCAACACATATACTCCACTCTGACAGTGACTGAATGGAGGTGAAATACGCTGTGACAAGGAGCAGTGTAAAGGTACAAACACACACACGTGCGTACACGCACGCACTCACACGCATTCACACACACACACACACACACAAACACACATGCACACAGACATACACACTCACTCACAAACCCATTCTGATGGAGATGATGTGACATCACTGTCGTGGCAGTCTGTCACTTCACCTGTGAGTAGGTGTTACAGCTGTTACTGACACGCCTCAATGACAGAACAACTGCCCAGGGCAGACACAACCTTCCCAGAACTCAGATCCTAAACAACCATCCCAGAGAGCTAAGATCAGAGTGAGAGCTCGTCACAGTTAAAAGGACAGGCGATCTGGCAGATATGGAAAAGCATGTAAACTCCACCAACCCCACAGCAAACATACACAGACACGACACACACCTGGCAACACACATGCACTGCTACAGACGTAGGATCTTCATTTCATCACTCTTTTGTTGCTGAGAATTGTCCTGCACGGCAGACAGTGCAAGCTTTTACTGTATTAAAAAAAGACTTGCAAAGTTTGTGAATTCCACTTAAAAAGGTTTTGATTTGCCCTAATGAAAAATGAATCTTGTTGCTGCAGAAATATTTTCCTGCTGCAGCTAACTGCTCAAATTAAGATCCAACATATGTACTAGCTCTTTCAGCCCTAGCTTCCTGTACAATAACATACACAGTACCAGTCAAATGTTTGAACACACCTACTAATTCAAGGGTTTTTCTTTATTTTTTAAAACATTTCTACACATATATATATATATATGTAGAAATGTTTTAAAAAATGTTTTAAAAAATAAAGAAAAACCCTGTATGTTATTGTACAGGAAGCTAGGGCTGAAAGAGCTAGTACATATGTTGGATCTTAATTTGAGCAGTTAGCTGCAGCAGGAAAATATTTCTGCAGCAACAAGATTCATTTTTCATTAGGGCAAATCAAAACCTCCTCATATATATATATATATATATATAATAGTGAAGACATCAAAACTATTAAATGACACATATGGAATCATGTAGTAACCAAAAAAGTATTAAATATTTCCAAATATATTTTATATTTGAGATTCTTCAAAGTTTACACCCTTTGCCTTGATGACAGCTTTGCACACTCTGGCATTCTCTCAACCAACTTAAACAGTCTTGAATGATTTCCCACATATGCTGAGCACTTGTTGGCTGCTTTTCACTCACTCTGCAGTCCAACTCCTCCCACACATCTCAATTGGGTTGAGGTCGGTGATTTTGTAGGCCAGGTCATCTGATTCAGCACCTCATCTCTGTCCTCCAAATAGCTCTTTCACAGCCTGGAGGTGTTTTGGGTCATTGTCCTGTTGAAAAACAAATGATAGTCCCACTAAGCGCAAACCAGATGGGAAGGTGTATCACTTCAGAATGCTGTGGTAGCCATGCTGGTTAAGTGTGCCTTGAATTCTAAATCAGCATGTCAAGCCGTCTCATTAGCTCAGCTAATCATAGCTAGTGGGAAGGTACATGTATTTTTCAGTGGCTAAACCAACTAGGCTCATAATTTAACAATGTTATTCGTATTTACAGATGGCATACAAGTTTGTTATGAAGGAACATGAAAGTTCACATGTTCCAGAAGGCATTTCTGCCCGAAAAAAGTCATTTTGATTTAAAAATAAAGAGTTTACGTTCAAATGGCTCTCCTGTGAAGTATTGACTAGCGACATACGCCCATTTCAAATAATGATTGACATATTTCCATTTCCAAAAGTAACCAATCAGCATTCAGGTTTAGACCCACGTTGTATAAATGTATAATAATTCCTTATTTAATGCATACATTTTCCAGTGAGCAGTTAAAAAAGTTGTTTTAAGTATGCCTTATGCCAGACTTGGGTGGTTCTATTCGAGTGATCTCCGTATGCACACCAGTGGGGACCTTGGCAGCTCGTTTGATGTGGCTTGACTGAGCGTCGTGTGGAGATCAAGAGGAGAACAGGCAATGGTGAACAAGGGCCCAGGAAAACCAGGGAACTTTAATGGATGAAATCCCCTGCTGGGTACACAGGACGTAACACACAGACACAAGGCGAATCAAGGCATTTATCTCTACCGGAATGAAAAGAGACATAAAACACACACACACCTTCAGGTCCACTCAAGAGGCCACTCAAAGTAATGATATCAAAGAGGTCTGGAAAATATTCAACATGAAATTAAGCAAATGAAGGTACTTTTTGTTACATTACAAAGTTTTAGTATCGTACTATAGGTGAAATATGACCATGAAAAATAAAATAGAAAGCACGCACGAAACAAAAGCATTTTGACAAGGTGAACACTAATTAATTACCATTTTTGTGTTTAGCATCAATTTTTAAAGAGACAGTTGAGAAGAGAGAGAGGGATGGGTTAAAGGGATGGATGGAGGAGAGAGGTCAGGAGAGGAGAGACAGACTGCGATGGGTGGTGTAGTCACCCGGGGTTCTGGGTTTGCCCATTAGTAGTTGACCCGATTTAGGATCGCAGCTGTGGAGCAATGCAGGAGTCAGAACCTCTAAGCATGCCCTCTCTCTCCCTCTCCCTTTTCTTCTCTCTTTCTTTCTCTCTTTCTCTTTCTCTCTATCTCTCTCTCTTTCGCTCTGTCTCCATCTCTCATGACACGTGTGTGTCACTGCCAATGCATAACCCTACTGTGCATGCCATACTTATTGTCTGATGGTTTGGTTCTATTTGATTCTTTAGTTTGGGGAGGAATGCCAGTAGTGTTTATCTGGAGTGTTTAGTCCTTCTCACACACTCCTCCATCAACTGGGTCAACACATGTCTAGCACACCGTGTAAACGTTAATTATTACAGTCTCTCTCTATTCCCCACCTCCTCCCCCTACTCTCCAGACCAGTGTGGCAGGGACAGGGCCCGTTGGGTAACACTGCCTGAGTGTTTGCCCATGAAACATTAAACAGACCACCAAACTTTCCACTGCTCCCCCTACAACGCCCCAAGACGTCGCCTCCCCACCCCCCCTAACTTTGCTCTGGTCTCCCTGGTAGCTGTACAGTATGTACATTTCTTCTCCCAGAGCCTTGGATCCAGTTTCCATGCCTTGGAAGGCTGAAATTCTGTCTGATATTCCAGCTTGCCATTGAAATTGTTCCATCTAAGGAATATAACAAAAATACATACCTTCGTTACATCCCGTCTAGACTACTGTAATGTCCTTCTATCAGGCTGTATCGCTACCAATCTGAGAAATCTCCAATTTGTACAAAATGCTGCTGGCAGAGTCCAAACAGGAACCAAAAAGTCTGAACACTCCGATTCTTGTTTCACTTCACCTACTCCCCATCCGGTCCCGTACAGATTACACGTTCCAACTCAAACATACAAACTTTACACGGACACGCTCCCACCTACAGATGTACTATCTTCATTTGATCACTCCGTTTTCAGAGATTTATCCTGGGGGCAGGAACTGAAAATTGTAAAATATTCAAGTTTTAAAAAGCCATATACATTTAGTAATCTACACGTTACAAATTTGGACTTGATTTGCCCTAATGAAGAATAGCATCAACCCCTACAAAAATGCATATTAATTATAATCCACATAATAATTTTAAAAAATCCTGTTGCTGCAGGATTATTTTCCTGCTGTGAGAAATTGTCAAATTAAGATGAAATGCTAATACTATACAAACCCACTAGAACCCTCACATCTCAAGATGCCAGCCTTCTCGTCATCCCACAAAAAAACACAGCTGGGTGCTGGGCCTTCTCCCGTAGTGCACCATCCCTGTTGAACGGCCTTGCATTCCGTGTCCAGGTAGCAGACTCAGTCCAAATTGTTAAAGCCCAACTTCTCATTAAACAGCCTATGTGGCATCGATACAAGTCATAAACATTTATTCTAATGTCAAAATTGACTACAAAGTGTAAATAGGATATTTTGGGTCATAAAGTCAGTATCGTCCAAAACGGAGTTGTGACTGCGTCATGACTTACTTGAGGGTTTGGTTAGGATTACAATTATGTCAACAATTCATTCCCCCTTTTTCCTATTTAACACATTGACACATTGTTTTCTGGGAAAAGGCTAAGCGAGTTTGCTTTGGTCCTCTTTAGGAGGAATGGTTTGAAAATGAGCAAACCCCACCCACCGGGCCATGCAAAACGAATTACCCAGACAGTACAGTGTCTTTTTTGAACTATATTTTTTTACTGAATTAGCCCTTATTTGTTGTGATTGAATGGTAAAGACTCTCGTTTGCTTTCAGTCTTGGCCACTAGCCTTGATTATTGAGCATTAATGAAAAATGAGGCCAAACCAAGAAGTGCAGTTCTCCTTTAATATTAGGCTACAAGACATATTTTTAATATCAGTCATGGATAGTACATTTCATGTATTTTAAATGGACTATTTTTAAGTTACGTTTAATGTTAAATTGTGTCTGTAACCGTGCTTCTCTAACACCCTGCTTTTCCCACATTCCCATGAGCTTGTGAGCCCCCAATCCACCCGACCCAGGATCCAACTATCCATCCATCCACCCTCCATCCACACTCCATAAGTCCATCCATCCATCCACCTTTCTTCCTGACTGTCATTGGACCCACTGCACCACTACACTGTCACTCCTGCCCCACTGGATGTTTAATTGTCCTGTGTGTCTCAACCCCATATAATGCCCCTGTACCCCCCCATGTTCCACATAGTTTTTTAAATGTACTATCTGCTGTATGTCTGCTGTTTTTCTGTTTTTGACATCTCTGTTGTTTGTTCATTTTGAATTATGTTTGTGAATTGTTTTGAGGTGTTGCTTAAATGCACTTGATGTAAATTGCGATTTGATTTAACAGCAGACTCCAGGAGGTTCCTGAGCCTGTCCACGCCTCCTTATAGTCAGACTGTACTAAGCCAGGCTTTCTCTCCCACACACACATACTGTTACAGCGCTGCCCAGCCAAGCACCGTTGTTCAGAACTGGCTCGGTCCAACTACACTTTTAGAAAAAAAGGTGCTATCTGTCCCCATAGGAGAACCCTTTGAAGAGCCCTTGTTGTTTCCAGGTAGAACCTTTTCGTGCAATGTAGGACCCTTTTTACTGAGACCAAAAAGGGCTCTCCTGTGGGGACAACCAAACAATAGTTTTGTAACCCTAGAATCCTGTGTGTGTGTGTGTGTGTGTGTGTGTGTGTGTGTGTGTGTGTGTGTGTGTGTGTGTGTGTGTGTGTGTGTGTGTGTGTGTGTGTGTGTGTGTGTGTGTGTGTGTGTGTGTGTGTGTGTGTGTGTGTGTGTGTGTGTGTGTGTGTGTGTAAGCAGCACTAAAGTGTTAATTGTGTAAAGTAGAGAGAGAGAGAGATAGAGAGAGAGAGAGAGAGAAGTATAGCTAAAAAATATATACTTTGGGCATAAATGTAAGTGAACAATATCATGCATCTCCCAGATTATGGATTTGTACATTTATCACTGCCTCTCTGTTTCATCTGTCTTCCTGTTGCTTCGTCTCTTCGTCTGAATATTCTTTCTCTGTTATTTCTCTGTGTTTGCAAGGAGATGAACCAGTTTGTGAAATATGGCTGCCAGCCTTAAACAACTTTTCCTTCCCAGAGACGCAGATGCTCTCTCACTCCAAACAAACAAACAAACACAGAAATGCAAGGGATGCTGAACACATAGAGGTCCCATCGTCCTCATTCTAAACATTGCACTTTACATTCAATTGAAAAAGATCAATCTATGGAATTCGTTATGTTATCTACCCTCCTGTCCCGTGATACACTATAGTGGTTTTATATCTCCTTGGTGGAGACACAGAGTCAGTCAGGCGAAAGGTAAAAGGCGAGTGTTCCCAACGCACCTCGTGCCAAAGGGTCTAAAGAGAGATTGCAAACGCAAAAGAAAGCCTTTCACAAATCTCACAGCTGTGTCACAAAGTGTTAGCTCTTTCCAAATGCGTTGAAATATCATGCCCCCAAACGTTGAACAAATAATCACGATTCTCAACAATGGTGGAGGGGAAAGTACATCTGGCTGCTCTTTGGGGCCGATTTGAGGTCTGAACTGTAAAGGAACATTTGGCCTCTATGACAAGAGAGGGCTTTGGGCTCTAAGTGCTGTCACAGTCAAGACCTCCACACCTCACTGACAACCACAACAAACACGGCCATTTAGCCACAGATTTAGTGACTAACGCACACATTCCATTGGACTTCGGATAACTTTGAGATGAGGGCGCAGCACAGACTGCGAATGCGCAAAGTAAAAAAAACGCAAATGTGGTCAGCAAAATGTAATTGTTGTTTTGCCAGGGCTCCCTCGGAAAAGGCATTATTTGTCTCAATGGGACTGAAATCAATATTAGACATCTGACGGAATGTCTAATAGAAATATATAAAATTCCTCTGGTCTGATCTGAGTAGTACAGTAAAGCCTCAGAAGTCTATGGAAGACAAAAAGAGGAGACAAGGATAGGCCTTGGCTTAGTCAAAGGGGCAGAGCCCCGTAGGGCCTTGATCATGGGGCCTTCTCAGATGAATTACTTATTAGGGAATGTATGCTGGGCATGAGGGGCTCTATCCAGCCCTGTGATCTCTGTGCCAGTTTAGCCAGCGTCCTTTCTGTCCCTCT